>NC_057798.1:493262136-493562136 GCF_018294505.1 Triticum aestivum
GCCGCCAAGTGCCGCCGCCGCCGCCCAACGCCACCGCCGCCGGAGCCCTCGCCTCTTCGAGGTACTAGCCCCGCGCCGCGTCACCTTTTCTTTTCCTCGGTTCGGTTTTTCGTAAATCATTCCGGTTTCCGTTCCGGTTTTCTAGATCGGTTTTTCGTTTCGGTTTTCTTTCCGAAACCCTAGATTGGTTTTTCTCGCCGGTTTTTCTTTCCGGTTTTGTTTAGCGAGCATTCGCCCGACCGTTCGTCCTAACGAATGTGATCACCGGTTCGCCTCGGTTAACGAACGTCTGTTTGTTTAACCGTTTGTCGTTTTCTTTCTCATCGGATTTATTCCGCTATTTTTCTGATACCGATTTCAGATCCGATTTTCTTTCTAGTCTATCTTCTCGCTCATTTATCGGAATCAGGTGATTCAAGCGCCTGGAGTTTCGTTTCGAAACCGCCGTTCCGACTAATCAACTTAAACAAAGTTTTGCTACTGTAAAATTTGACCTAGTTTCAACTTGCTAGAACCGAGTTGTTTTCCCTCGCCGTTTGACCTTCGTGGCTTTCGTTTCGATTCTTTTGCCACCAGGGTTCTTAAGTTGAACTTTCTAGTTAGATCTTTTATTCGAGATTTACCTGTGCATTAGATGAGTACTTATTGTATGCTTGTTGTTTGTCTGCGATAGATCACCTGGAGTGCGCCGCTTGTTACTTCGAGTCTTTAGGTTTCGCGGATCGTCAGCAAGGCAAGTAACACTTGATCATATCTTTTCTACTACCTAGTTTTTATGCATTAGATCAATCCTCAAACATTGCATGATTAGGATCTAATCAAATTGTGGGATGGGAAGTAGATGAGGTAGTACCTATTACCTGTTATACTTATGAAACCTTTGGGAGTTACTTCTACGTTTGCTTATTATGCCATGCTATGCTAGTAGACGTGGATTGGGTGAGTGATATCCATGACAGATGTGAGTTTGTTAATTAATGGCTTATCTAAGGTGGCAACTTAAATACACATCTGGGTGGATTGAGGCACCTGGAGTTACCAGGACTTGCCTGTTTTTTTGGAAATCCCGGAGGTACCGTGTGATTTTCCTATGGACCGCCATCCAGGCTCAAAGGGATCATAAGATAATTCATACTAGTAACTTACGTGTGCAGCCACAAGCCATTATGGGCTCTGGCATAGTTGACTAAGTCGTGCGAACTCTTATAATGGTGGACTAGCAGATGTAGGGGATGTAGGTGTACCGGTCCACCCATCGTAAGGTGCTAGCGCTTCTGAAAGACTATGTCTCGATCATCCATTTCTTAAACACCATGTATTGCGAGAAACCAAGCGGAGGTGATCGAGTCTTGTGGGGAAAAGTGCGCAAACCTCTGCAGAGTGTACAAACTAATGATGATTAGCCGTGTCCCCGGTTATGGACGTCTTGAGTATCTAGTACTTGGATTATCCTGTTGAATCTCAACATGTTACTTCTAATTAATATTGTTGGGTTTTAAATGAGTACTTTTAATTGGGATTGAGAATGCTGTCAACCATTCTCAATGTTTAACAACTACCATGATAGTTAAATAAATTTATTCCTTTGAAGTAGGGAAAAACTGGCTTTATGCAAAACTGTAACCATAGAGCTTTTCGACCAGCCAAATATGCCTTTAGTATAGCCAATACTCATTATCTCTCTCTATGTGTTACATTGCCAGCATATTCCATGTGCTGACCCGTTTTCGGGCTGCAACTTTTCATGTTGCAGACTTTTCAGACGACGAATAAGGTGCTTTTAGGTCGTGGTTCTATACTCAGTGATGCCGTTGGAGTTGATGGACTCACCTATCTTCCAAGTCTTCCGCTGTTATCATTATTAGATGGCCTTAAGCCATGATTATTGTAATAAGTCCTCTTTTGGGACAATGATGTAATAAGTGTGTGATTGCTACTCTGCTATAAATCCTTTGAAGTACTGTGTGGTGTCAGCATTATTGATCCAGGGATGACACCGGAGCACAGAGACTTGATCCATTCGGGTCGGGTCGCTACACTCCCCCATGTGGAGTTTGCATACAACAGGGCAGTACATTCGACCACTAAATTTTGTCCTTTTGAAATTGTTTATGGTTTCAACCTGCTACTCGCATAGATCTTTTGCCTTTACCATTGCAGGAGCGAACCAATCTTGATGCAAGTAAGCGTGCTGACTTCGTGAAGAAAATTCATGAGGAGACCAAGGAAAATATTGAGAAGATGACTGAACAATATGCAAAACGAGCAAACAAGGGAAGAAAGAAGGTGTTGTTTGAAGAAGGTGATCTTGTGTGGGTTCACCTGCGGAAGGATCGTTTCCCGGATCAACGCAAATGCAAGTTGTAACCACGTGGAGATGGTCCATTCAAAATGCTTGCAAAGATCAATGACAATGCCTACAAGATTGACCTTCTGATGGATTATGGTGTTAGTCCAACTTTCAATGTGTCTGACCTCTCTCCATACTTTGGACCATCAGAGTCGAGGACGACTCCTTTTCAAGAGGGGGAGGATGATGAGGACACCGCAACCATTGATAAGTCTCCAACAATTATAGGTCCAATCACAAGAAGTCGCGCCAAACAAATAAGTGACCAGGTGAACGCTAACTTAAATTTACCTTGTAACCTTGATGACACAACTATGCTTTCATCTCCATTATTGTTGGTTGAACTTAGGTATAACATAGAAGCAATCCAACAATCAATGAGCTCTTGAAGCAACCGTTTTGGAGGAACAAGTTTGGAGAAAACAAGTCTCAAGTGAAGCTGATGCTGCCAGTTTTTACCTATGATGTTTTGGTGTGCCACACCCATATGGTGGAGATACGGGGCCATAGGGGTACATCAACAGAATCTAAATCAAATTATCTTTCCAATGCAAAAAACCTCACATCATTTGGAGTTGTGAGTCAAAAGTACTAGTCATTCTCGTGGAAGGTGTCCAGACTGTCAAGACTTCGCGAATTTCCGAGGAGCTCTCCAACAACTCCCAAAGTTGACTGCTTATTGACCCAAGGAAGCCATGCAAACCTATTAACTTTTGAAACCATTTTCACACATAGCTAAGGGGGGTTGTCCCTGCTATAAAACCCCATCCCCCCATCCTCTAGAAAAACCTTTTGTCAAAACCATTTCAGCTACAAGCTTATGCAGCAAGACTGCTATAGAGATCCGAGAGATCTTGCTACCTTTGCTCTTATGAGTTCATTCGGATTCGCGAGAAGGAGCCTCTGGTTCCCCCTAGTTCGTGCTCTACGGTTTCGGTCATTTTGTGTGGATTAGTCCTGGTGTGTGGTTCTGCGATTGTTCGGACAGCGGGTTGGAGTTCTTGTAGCTTCGGTCAGCCATCCCCAACGTACGGGTTGCATCCAACCTTGGCAGGTATAAATCTAGTTATCCCGGCTGCTTGCAGCTAGTTATCCCTTCTGATTCGATCCTACAACGTGAAGATCGGGCCACCCTCGGGCGTGAACTCGTTCCTCAGGTTCCCACCTATCACCTCCTGTCTTGTTTCTTCTTGCTCACAGTCCTGGCCCTGGGCATCATTGCCACCACTGTTGGTCTCTCCATCAATGTTCCCGTCACCATCGTCTCCATCGCTGTCGGAGTCGCCTTCACCACCGTCTGATCCTTCCTATCATCGTCATGCTCATCATATGTGTCACTCCCCGATTGGTAAGATTCTTCATCGCTTGGAAGCGTGTGGGGGTCATTCACACCAACATCACGCCTTTCCCTTGAATGTTCACTACTTGGACCACCAACATTGTCAGTTGTTGGCGCGCTAGTTGTGCCGCCATTGTCGTCAATTTTCCCAATTCCCTATACAAGCTTGCCCATTGAGTGTGATATTTCAGAACAGATTTCATGCACCATCACGACAAGCTTCTTTTGTTTCTGCTCTCGGATATCGGGTTCCGGCAAAACCCTTGAGGTTCGAACACTGGGATGCGCATGAAGATTCCCCCCTACCAAATCTCTCTCTCAGCCTCGCCGCGATCCCTAAGCTTAGCTCGATGAACTCACAACACAAGAGACACAAGATTTATACAGGTTCGGGCTACCGTTGTGGTGGAATACCCTACTCTTGTGTGGTGGTGGTGGATTGCCTCTTGGGCTGATGATGAACAGTACAAGGGAAGAACAGCCTCCTGAGTAGAGGTATTCTTGAGCTGGTCTGGTGTTCTACTTGAGGGGGGATCGATGATCTAATCAGTTGCCCCTTCTACTCTGGTGGCTAGCCCTATTTATAGAGGCCCTGGTCCTCTTCCCAAATATTGAGCAGGAAGGGATCCAACTACGGCCATTTTAAAAGGGGACAACTAGTACAAGCTACCATGACTAAAGGTGGTCTTCGCATGTCAAAGGCGCTGGTGGTGACGCCGTCTTGGGCTCCATGATGACCTCCGTCCTGCCGTCCTGCTAGTCTTGGTCTTGTTGCACCGATATGGAAACCTTTGTTGGATGCCTCAGTACTCCGCACCTGCGCTTACCCCCTTAGCACCAAAGGGGAAACGAGGACACTACGCGGGCTGGAGCTCGCCTGGCCTTGGTCATCATGGCTTGCGTCACGGGAACCTCGCGAGGTACCCCTTGCCTTGATCTCTCTGCCTCCCTTGCGAGCCTGCCTGGTGAGGCCGCTCCTGAGGAGCCTTTGTGTCGTCCGCCCCGTGAGGCTTGGCCCCTTGCGAGGGTCTTGAGTGTTGGCTGGTGAAGAAGGGCCGTAATGGGCCACTGGTGGAGCCATGCCACAGGCTGCAGGTAGGCAAGTGTGGGGACCCCCGTTCCTAGAATGCCGACAATAGCCCCCAGGCCCAAGGCGCACTCGGACTTGGCTTAGCGGTGAAGCCAAAGGGCAAGTGCAGAGCGACGCGGGCCCCAACAGCCTGCGGCCTTGGTCGACGCATGGCGACTGATTGGATGTGGGCGTCTCCGCTTCCCCATGCTGCCTCGGCAACTGCCCGATTTGATGAGTCCCTACTGCATGCAAAAAGGGTCATCGTTACCTGTGATCGTGGAGGTCGACGGTTGGCCTCCCTGATAACCCACAAGTGTAGGGGATAATTGTAGCCTCTTTCGATAAGTAAGAGTGTCGAACCCAATGAGGAGCTAAAGGTAGAACAAATATTCTCTCAAGTCCTATCTGCCACTGATACGACTCTACGCACGCTTAGTGTTTGCTTTACCTAGAACAAGTATGAAACTAGAAGTACTTTGTAGGTGTGATAGGATAGGTTTGCAAGATAATAAAGAAAACGAAAATAAAAGGTAGGCTCTGTTTAGATAAAGAAGCAATAAAGTAAATATAGCGAGTGTGGAAAAGTGGTGGTAGGAGTTGTGAAATTGTCCCTAAGCAATTGACTACGTTACTAGACCGATAATCACTATTGCAATTTTATTTGAAGGAGAGGCATAATCTAACATACTTTCTCTTCTTGGATCATATGCACTTATGATTGGAACTCTAGCAAGAATCCGCAACTACTAAAGATCATTAAGGTAAAACCCAACCATAGCATTAAAGTATCAAGTCCCCTTTATCCCATACGCAAATAACCTACTTACTCGGGTCTGTGCTTTTGTCACTCACGCCACCCACCATAAGCAAATCATGAACATATTGCAAACCCTACAACGGGGATCCCTCATGCTTGCGCGACACGGAGGGCACAATAGGACAGCACCAATAATAAAACATGTAATTCAAATCAATCATAGCAATTCATCAATCACTGATAGGACAATGAAAAATCAACTCAGACATCATAGGATGGCAACACATCATTGGATAATAATGTGAAGCATAAAGCACCATGTTCAAGTAGAGGGTACAGCGGGTTGTGGGAGAGTGGAACGCTGTAGATAGAAGGGGAAGGTGATGGAGATGTTGGTGAAGATAATGGAGGTGTTGGTGAAGATCGCCGGTGATGATGATGGCCCCCGGCGGCGTTCCGGCGCCACCGGAAGCAAGGGGGAGAGAGCCCCCCTTCCTATTCTTATTCCTTCACCTTCTCCCTAGATGGAAGAAGGGTTTCCCCTCTGGTCCTTGGCTCCCATGGCTTGGAAGGGGGCGAGAGCCCCTCCGAGATTAGATCTATCTCTTTGTCTCTCTCTGTTTCTGCGTTCCCTGATTCTGCCCCTTCACCGTTTCTTTTATATCTGGAGATCCATAACTCCGATTGGGGTGAATCTTTCGCCTAGATCTTTCTCATAAAATTGGCTTTCTTGCAGCAAAATAAGAGCATCAACCGCCTTACGGGGGGGGGGGGGGCAGGAGGGTCCAGGGTGCGCCTGCGTCCCTAGGGCGCCCCCTGTCTCATGGCCTCCTCGAGCACCGTCTCGCATTGATTTTTCCTCCCCAAAATCACAAATATTCCAAAATAATTCTCCACCCGTTTTTACCCCGTTTGGACTCTGTTTGATATTGGGTTTCTGCGAAACATAAAACATGCAACAAACAGAAACTGGCACTCGGCACTGGATCAATATGTTAGTCCCAAAAATAATATAAAAAGTTGCCAAAAGTGTATGAAAGTTGAAGAATAATGGCATGGAATAATAAAAAATTATAGATATGACGGAGACGTATCAGCATCCCCAAGCTTAATTCCTGCTCGTCCTCGAGTAGGTAAACGATAAAAAAGATAATTTTTGATGTGGAATGCTACCTAGCATAATCTTGATTATATGTCTAATCATGGCATGAATATTAAGACACGAGTGATTCAAAGCAATAGTCTATCATTTGACATAAAAACAATAATACTTAGGGCATCCCAACAAACAATCATGTCTTTCAAAATATCAATGCTTCAGAATGTTATCCCTACAAAATCATATAGTCTTGTATGCTCCCTTTTCTTAACACAAGGTACCCCTCATGCCTATCCTGGTGTCAGCCAAGCAATTGTTTCATTCTTTAGTATTCTCACACTTTTTCAACCTTCACGCAATACATGAGCGTGAGCCATGGATATAGCACTATGGGTGGAACAGAATATGATGGTGGAGGTTATGTGGAGAAGACAAAAAGGGAGAAAGTCTCACATCGACGCGGCAAATCAACGGGCTATGGAGATGCCCATCAATTGATGTCAATGTGAGGAGTAGGGATTGCCATGCAACGGATGCACTAAGAGCTATAAGTGTATGAAAGCTCAACAAAAGAAACTAAGTGGGTGTGCATCCAACTTGCTTGCTCATGAAGACCTAGGGCATTTGAGGAAGCCCATCGTTGGAATATACAAGCCAAGTTCTATAATGAAAATTCCCACTAGTATATGAAAGTGACAACATAGGAGACTCTCTATATGAAGAACATGGTGCTACTCTGAAGCACAAGTGTGGTAAAAGGATAGTAACATTGCCCCTTTTCTTTTTCTTTTTTTCTTTTTTATTTTTTTTTTATTTTTTTTGGATGGGCTTCTTTGGACCCCTTATTTATTTGGGCTTCTTTGGCCTTTCATTTTTTATGGGGCAATGCTCTATAATGATGATCATCACACTTTTATTTACTTATAACTCAATATTACAACTTGATACTGGAACAAAGATATGACTCTATATGAATGCTTCCGGCGGTGTACCGGGATGTGCAATGATCTAGCATAGCAATGACATCAAAACATCATGCTAGCTATCTTACGATCATGCAAAGCAATATGGCAATGAATGCTCAAGTCATGTATATGATGATGATGAAAGTTGCATGGCAATATATCTCGGAATGGCTATGGAAATGCCATGATAGGTAGGTATGGTGGCTGTTTTGAGGAAGATATAAGGAGGTTTATGTGTGATAGAGCGTATCATATCACGGGGTTTGGATGCACCGACGAAGTTTGCAGCAACTCTCGAGGTGAGAAAGGGCAATGCACGGTACCGAAGAGGCTAGCAACGATGGAAGGGTAAGAGTGCGTATAATCCATGGACTCAACATTAGTCTCAAAGAACTCACATACTTATTGCAAAAATTTATTAGCCCTTGAAACAAAGTACTACATGCATACTCCTAGGGGGGAGGTTGGTAGGAGTTAACCATCACGCGCCCCCGACCTTCACGCAAAGATAAACAATCAAAATACAATGCGCGCCAATTTGGTTACGTAGTTAGTAGACCATACGTGCATGCTTAGGGAATCACAAACCTTAACACCAACATCCTTACTAAACACAACCATCTACTAGTACCTCCCACATATTATCATCTCTATATCGCAAAACTATTGCAAGGAATCAAACATATCATATTCAGTGATCCACAAGTTTATGTAGGATTTTATGACTAACCATGTGAATGACCAATTCCTGTCATCTCTCTAAATAGATATAAGTGAAGCAAGAGAGTTTAATTCTTTCTACAAAAGATATGCCCGCGCTCTAACAATTATAAGTGAAGCAAAAGAGCATTCTACAAATGACGGTTTTCTATATGAAGAGAAACAGGCAATCCAAACTTCAAATAATATAAGTGAAGCACATGAAGCATTCTATAAAGCCATACTCAAAAGATCTAAGTGAAGTGTAATGAGAATTCTATAAATCAACCAAGGACTATCTCATACCAGCATGGTGCATAAAAGAAAAATGAAAACTAAATGCAAAAGACGCTCCAAGAGTTGCACATATCACATGAACGAAACGAATCCAAAAACATACCGATACTTGTTGAAGAAAGAGGGGATGCCTTCCGGGGCATCCCCAAGCTTAGACGCTTGAGTCTCCTTGAATATTTACTTGGGGTGCCTCAGGCATCCCCAAGCTTGAGCTCTTGCCTCTCTTCCTTTTCCTCATATCAAGACCTCCGCGATCAAACACTTCATCCACACAAAACTTCAACAGAAAACTCGGTAAGATCCATTAGTATAATAAAGCAAATCACTACTCTAAGCATTGTAACAAACCATATTCATATTTTGTTTTTAAATTGTGTATACTGTAACATAACTTTTTCATGGCTTAATCCACTGATAGAAATTGATAGATTCATCAAAACAAGCAAACTATGCATCAAAAATAGAATCTGTCAAAACAGAACAGTCTGTAGCAATCTGAACATTCACCATACTTCTGGTACCCCAAAAATTCTCCCAAAATTAGGACAAATTAACAATTTGTACATCAGGAGAGTGCAAAAGAAATCAGAACCATTTGACTTTCCAGTAAAAAAATGTAAAATCGTGCACTACAGCCAAAGTTTCTGTCCTGCACCGTACAAACCAACAAGCATTGTAAACATCCTAAAGGCAAACCTTGGCACATTATTTTTATAATACAATGGAATTGTACAAGGTGATAATTATTTTTTATGAAAAGTTTCTGTAATTAAGATTCACAAAGTTTCCGTGAGCATGAACAAAGTTCAAGGAGCTCTCCCACTTGAACAATGCTTGTCTTTCTCACTTTCACTTTCCTTTTTGAAAAGTTTTGGGTTCCCCTCTTTATTTTATTTTGTTTTTAAACTATATAAAAGAACTCATCAGAAATAAATGACTCTCTAAAACTTCCGGATTGTCTCCCTGGCAGCGCTTTCTTTAAAGCCATTAAGCTAGGCATATAGTGCTCAAGTGATGAATCCACCCGGATCCCAAGGTATATCAAAGCCAATTTTAATTAACAATGATTTGTAATTTAGTAGTGAGCACAAAGCAACATATATCATGCAACAATGAAGTCTAACTCTTTTCCTATGCATCGGCATGTCATAAAAGAACAAATCATGCACACATAGTAAATGGCAATGCATAGTATAAGCAGTTTCTTGCAATTTTATCATATTGGAAACATAAAGAGGCGAAGATATAGTTCCTCTCTCATAATAATTGCAAGTAGGAGCAGCAAGCACATGCATATCACATTCATTAAAATTATCATGTGCAATGGTAGAAGGCAACCCATCAATATAATCCTTAATAAGCACAAACTTCTCCAATATAGTGTAGTAGGGAGAATTCAAAAGGATAATAGGACTATCATGCGTGGGTGCAATAGCAACAATTTCATGTTTAACATAAGAAACTATAGCAAGTTCATCTCCATAAGCATAATCCATAATGGCATCTTGGCCACAAGCATAGCAAGCATCATCAAAAAGGGGTGTTTCAAGAGAATCAACGGGATCATAACAATCATCATGGCAATCATCCTTCGGTAAGCACGAAGGGTAATTAAACAATGTATGAGTTGAAGAGTTAATCTCATTTGAAGGTGGGCACAGGTAGCTAATCCGCTCTTCCTCCTTTTGTTCTTCACTCTCCTCATCATCTTTTTCATCCAATGAGCTCACAGTTTCATCAATTTCTTCTTCCATAGCTTCCTGCAAAATATTAGCCTCCTCTTGGACAGCAGAGACTTTCTCAATAAATGCATCAATATTGTAATTGTATTCATAATTTTCATAGCAATATCTAAGTATAGCAAAATTTTCTAGTCTATAAACTGAATAATCAAAATTGTCAAACGCTTCAAACATAGATTCGATCTCATAAGCACCCATAAAAGCAACAAATTCTTCTATTTGTTCCACATCATAGTAATGATAGATACCATTAGCATAAGAAGCTAAGGTTTCATTATCATTAAATTTGCATGAAAAGGAAAGGTGTGGAGCCTTCATCCTAGAGCAGCAAGTATAATCATGTATCAAGCATAGTTGGCGAGCATACCAACATAACATATGAATTTGATCCCATAATAGTTTCCCTTTTTGTGTCAAGCGATAATCCCTAAAGTATTCACGTTGTTACAACGTGTCTCCCATAACAAAATTGAATGGGGTTTTCTCAGGATTATCAAAGTAGTACATAATTTCTGTCACATAACGAGCATCGAGGGTTTTAGGAGGTTCCCCATCTCCATGAGTAGAAAGTACACCTAATTTTTTTGGTATTTCGTGTTCCATATCCATTACTAAAGATAAAGAACAACTAAGAACAGCAAATAAAAATTACTTAGTGATAAAGCAAACAAGCACACACGAGAATATTCACCCCACGCTATGACTCCCCGGCAACGGCGCCAGAAAAAGGTCTTGATAACCCACAAGTGTAGGGGATAATTGTAGCCTCTTTCGATAAGTAAGAGTGTCGAACCCAACGAGGAGCTAAAGGTAGAACAAATATTCTCTCAAGTCCTATATGCCACTGATACGACTCTACGCATGCTTAGTGTTTGCTTTACCTAGAACAAGTATGAAACTAGAAGTACTTTGTAGATGTGAAAGGATAGGTTTGCAAGATAATAAAGAACATGAAAATAAAAGGTAGGGGCTGTTTAGATAAAGAAGCAATAAAGTAAATATAGCGAGTGTGGCAAAGTGGTGGTAGGAGTTGTGAAATTGTCCCTAAGCAATTGACTACGTTACTAGACCAATAATCACTATTGCAATTTTATTTGAGGGAGAGGCATAAGCTAACATACTTTCTCTTCTTGGATCATATGCACTAATGATTGGAACTCTGGCAAGCATCCGCAACTACTAAAGATCATTAGGGTAAAACCCAACCATAGTGTTAAAGTATCAAGTCCCCTTTATCCCATACGCAAACAACCTACTTACTCGGGTGTGTGCTTCTATCACTCACACCACCCACCATAAGCAAATCATGAACATATTGCAAACCCTACAGCGGTGATCCCTCATGCTTGCGTGACACGGAGGGAACAATAGGACAACACCAATAATAAAACATGCAATTCAAACCAATCATAGGAATTCATCAATTACCGATAGGACAACGAAAAATCTACTCAGACATCATAGGATGGCAACACATCATTGGATAGTAATACGAAGCATAAAGCACCATGTTCAAGTAGAGGGTACAGCGGGTTGCGGGAGAGTGTACCACTGTAGATAGAAGGGGGAAGGTGATGGATATGTTGGTGAAGATGATGGAGGTGTTGGTGAAGATCGCTGTGATGATGATGGCCCCCGGCGGCGTTCCGGCGCCACCGGAAGCAAGGGGGAGAGAGCCCCCCTTCTTCTTCTTCTTCTTCCTTGACCTTCTCCCTAGATGGGAGAAGGTTTTCCCCTCTGGTCCTTTGCTCGCATGGCTTGTGAGGGGTGAGAGCCCCTCCGAGATTGGATCTATCTCTCTGTCTCTCTCTGTTTCTGCGTTCCTTGATTCTGCCCCTTCACCGTTTCTTTTATATCCGGAGATCCGTAACTCTGATTGGAGTGAATCTTTCGCCCAGACCTTTCTCTAAAATTAGCTTTCTTGCGGCAAAAGAAGAGCGTCAACCGCCTTATGGGGGGCCCTAGGAGGGTCCAGGGTGCGCCTGCCTCCCTGGGGCGCGCCCCCCTGTCTCGTGGCCCCCTCGGGCACCGTCTCGTGTTGATTTTCCTCCCAAAAATCACAAATATTCCAAAATAATTCTCTGTTCATTTTTATCCCGTTTGGACTCCGTTTGATATTGGGTTTCTGCGAAACATAAAACATGCAACAAATAGGAACTGGCATTGGGCACTGGATCAATATGTTAGTCCTAAAAATAATATAAAAAGTTGCCAAAAGTGTATGAAAGTTGAATAATAATGGCATGGAACAATCAAAAATTATAGATACGATGGAGATGTATCACTCCCCTGGGCTATAAATGAGGAGGGGTGAGAGCCCTCATCGCCCATCTCTTCTTGCTCCGCCTACTTCTTCTCCCCTGCTCCACCTCCAGTCTTGACGCCAATGGCACCGATTCGCAGATTCTCGGTCGAAGAGAAGGGGAAGGCTCCCCGGGATGGACCTGATCTGCTCCCGCCGAAGAAGAGGCCGGTCCACCGCCGTGGTGAGGTCATGAGGCTGGAGATGACGAGTCCCTTGGTGCGAGCGGCCACCTCCTGGGTACCCGCTACTCCAATATGCCCCAGCCAAGGGCTCTGGAGAGAGGGGCGGCGAGCAACGCCGCCCATGCCGTAGCCAAGGTCGGCGTGCCGTGGTGACACGCGCCGTCGCTCCTGGAGTCCACGCCGCGGACTCCTCTCGCAAGCTTGTGCTGCATGCGGTGATGCCTCCAAGCACCTGGATCCACTTCCCTTTGTTCTTCGCCACCGAGGTGCCGCCGAGGGGGCCTCTCGAGCTTTGGCTGCAGCAAGCTGATTGTGGTGCCCCGGCGACCAGAGCGGTGGTTGAAGTCGTTTCCCCGGGCAAGGTCTTCATGACCCGAGGCTGGGATGAAGTCGCCCGGGTCTGCCGAACGGAGGGCGCCCTCGTGATCCACTTTGAATACGATGGCACCTCCTTGTTGTCCTTCAAGGTCTTCGATGCTGAAGGCCGCCGCCTAGAGTGCTGCCCCGGAAGGGGCAGTCAGGAGATCGATGTGGCGGGGGTCGGGCCTGCCGTTCATTCCCCCAACGGCTCCTCCAGCAGCAGCAGCGATGCTTGGGAGTCCAGCGACTCTCCTGAACTCTTCAAGACTCCAGAGACGGGCGACGACAGCTACGCACCCCCGAGCTCGCGCCGCGCTCGGGGCAAGGCGGCAGCATCGGGCCATCGCCGGTATCCCGTGGCCCACTATTGATGATGGCGTCAGCCACGAAGGCGCGTGTAGTTAGGGCTCCTCGAAGTTCTTTCCTTTTGTTCCCTACGAGGAGTCAAGAAACACCCCGCGGGGGCGTGTAAAGGGTCTGCGATGTCTTTTGTTGATGTTATCCTCATTATGAAATCGTGCGAATGCTTGTCCTGTCCCGGCTTGGTTCCCCCTTTTAACCTCGCGACGACTTAGCGCTCTACGCTGACAGGTCCCGATCCCCAGGCAGACTGCAGCCGTCGCTGGTATGCCAGGTCGCGATGCCATGGTCAAGGCCAGGAGGTGAGCGGCCCGAGGTCCAATAAGAGCCCCTGAGGCGCGATGCTCAGGAGGTCCCCTTTAGCGTGCAAGCAGCCACCAAGAGGTGAGGAAGGAAGGCAACGTTGCCGTCACAGATCCACAACAAGTGAGAATCTCGCGTTGTAACGATTAGCTGTTCCAGGCGTGAAACTTATCTCGGCAATCTGGAGTCATTCCCTTGCGTTGCGCCAGACTTGTGCGCCAGCGGTTGTGGCGTAGCTAGGTTAGGCCCGTGCGAGCCTCCCCTTTCTTCCCCGCACTCTCCTTCATGCTCTACGTCCTCAGGTCCCGGCCCTCGAGCAAGCTCAACCGCCGCTGGTATGCCAGGTCGCGATGCTATGGTCAAGGCCAGGGGGTGAGGGCTGGAGAGCCAGTAAGAGCTCCTGAGTCGCGATGCTCAGGAGCCCCCCTTTTAACGCGCAAGTGAATTGCATGGGAAAGAGAGGGAGCTCATGGTGCCGCCCGCTGTGGACCTCAGGAGGTTCCTGTAAATCTGCACGAGAGTTGCCATTATGATTGCCAGCCGGCCATTGGTTGCTCCAAGAGAGAGGTGAGGGCACTGAGGATCTGGTGAGGTGACGCGCGCGGGGCTGCTGCGGGCCAGAGTCGACCGCTCAGATTTGTCGGCGTTGCAGGGGACGGACCCGTGCACAAGCACCGTTCCAGCGCGAGCGGCTCCCGTGGTAGACATCAATTGAGCAGGCGATAGTCACAGGTAGATTAGGCATGAAAGGCAAATCAACTTAGGTAAATGCAGAATGGATACATGCCATTGGGTCAGACCCAAGCGGCTTGGGGATGATGCAGCCCGAGGGGCGCCCCCATCAAGGTAAGTTGAAGACATAAGAAAAAGATACATGCCGCGGGGATGGACCCACGCGGCCTGGGAATGATGCAGCCCTGAGGGCGCTCCCAGCTGAAATGAACTTGGAAGATGTCACCTGGTTCCGTCGTAGAAGGGGTGTTGAGGCAGCTGAAGATGTGCAGTGAAGGGGCCGACCCTCACGAGCCACCGGGGCCCTGAGCCTCGGGAGGCCCTGGGGGTCCAGGTGGTTCCTTGAGGACCGTCTCCATCTCCGCTAGGACCGCGTGATGCCTGGCCTCCTGAGCCACCAGGATGCTCTACAGGTGACGCTGGTAGGTGGCAGTCGCGTTCGGCAGGCCGAAAGGCATGTGAATGTAGTTGTGCGGTGGACCCTTGCAGCTCTCACACGCGAAGGCCAGAAGCGCTGCTGAGATGCGGCTCGGTTGAGCCCTGGGACGTTGATGCAAACGTGCAGCCCACCATCCTCGCCTGGATGGGGGGCCACGCCAGGCAAGTGGCGGTCGCCGCGCATGGCCCTCGCTTTCTGAAGCTCCTGAGTGGTCTTGGTGATGAACTCCTGAATGTTGGGCTTTCCATGCCCCGTGCCTTCCTAAGGGAAACGTGTCGCGAAGCACGCCTCCAAGTGGTGCCCGAGTGCCTCCCTCATGATGTTGGCGAGGTCTGAGGCCCTCTAGAAGAGAGCCCCCAAGCCCTGCTCGAGGAGGGCATCGGGCGCGCCTTCCTATGCGATGGAAGAAGGCGCCCTAGGCACGGGTGCTGATCCTGACGTGGCGCCACCCGGGATGCCAACCTCCTGAGGCCTTGTGTGGGGCGGTTGCTTCTTCTTCTTGGGGATGGCCTCGGGAGGGTTCTCGCCCCTGCTATCCGGGTCCTCGATTGCTGCAGCTTGGAAGGCACGCTCAAGGGAGCACACCGCATCTCTCTCTTTGAAGGGGACCATGATGATTCCGCCGCTTCCTGGAATCTTGAGGACGTTGTAGCCATGGTGGGTCACTGCCATGAACTTGGCCAGGGCTGGAGACCTGAGGATGGCATTGTACGGCAGGTGGATGTGGGTGACATCAAAGTCGATGAGCTCGGTGCGGTAGTTGTCATGATGTCCGAAGGTGACAGGGAGGCAGACCTGCCCTATCGGGGTGGTGGAACCGTCAATAACTCCTGAGAAGGGCTTGGTAGGCTGAAGTTGATCATATGGCACTTGAAGGTTGTCGAACATCTCTACGGATAGGACGTTAAGCCCTGCGCCGCCATCGATGAGGGTCCTGGTGACTTGCACGTTGCTAATGACGGGTGAACAGAGCATCGGGAGGACGCCAGCAGTAGCCACGCACTTGAGTTGATCTGCCAAGCTGAAGGTGGTGGTGCACTTGGACCACCTGAGCGGGCGTGTGGCCTCAAGCTTGGGGAGAACTACGTTCACCTCGCAAGCGAACTGCTTGAAGATGCGCTGAGAGGCTGGGGCCTGAGCTCCACCCAAGATGCAAGCGATAACACGTGGCTCCTGGAAGCCCCCAGCCCCCTCGTCCTGGTGATGGTCGTCATTCCTTCTTGGCGGCGGAGGCATCGGAGGAAGGACTGCGTTACCCTACGGGTGGTCCTCTCGAGGCTAATCCCTCTAGGCGCCCTCGCGAGGCTGGTCCTGCCAGCGATCCTCACAAGGTCGGTCACGCCACTCCTGGCAAGGGCCACGGTCATCCCATCATCCTCCGCCATGTCCTCCTCCTCGGTCGTAGCCCCGGTCGTTGCGCTCGGGGCATCGACCAAAGCATCCTTCTCAAACGACCCTGAGCTCTGGCCAATCGTTGGTGTTGTGGGTGTGGAGATTGTGGTACGCGCAGAATGATCGGCTGCCCTTGGACGACTCCGGCTGGTCCCTGCCGCGCTTCGTGTCTGGTTCTGCTACACGCACAGCCGCTCCCTTGCGCTTCACTTCCTTGGCCTTGGTCTTCTTTTCTTTCGGGTCGGCAGCTGGAAGCTCAAGGAGGGAGAGGCGTCCTTCTTCAGCTCTTGCGCACTTGGTCACCAGATTGAACAGCTCCAGGGATGTGCACAGCTCCTTGTGGATGGCGAGATCCTCCTTCATCTTGATGTCATGGACGCCATCAGAGAACGCCGAGATGATGGCCTCGTCCGTCACCTTAGGGATCTTGAGGCGGACGCTGTTGAAGTGCTGGATGTATTTCTGCAGGGTCTCCCCGGGTTGCTGCTTGATGTGGCGCAGGTCAACCGTGGCCGGGGGCGGTCATGAGTGCCCTGGAAGTTGGCGATGAAGCGGCTGCGCATCTCGTCCCAGGAGGAGATCGAGCCAGGAGGCAGGTTCAGGAGCCATGAGCGGGCACCGTCCTTGAGTGCCATGGGAAACCAATTTGCCATGACTTTCTCGTCGCCGTTGGCCACCTCGATGCTCAGCTCGTAGATTTGCAAGAACTCCACAGGGTCGTGGGTGCCGTCGTAGCGAGGAGGCAGGTCCGGCTTGAACTTGCCCGGCCAGGCGACGCTATGCAGCTCGGGGGTGAAGGTGCAGTAGCCTGCTGTGGTCGCTGGGGCCCTTTGCTGACGTGGAGCTTGCTCTTGAAGGTACCCGCGCACTGCTGCCATAGGCAGTACGCGGTCTTGTCACACTGGTGCAGGAAGCACGGGGGCGCCTTCTTGAGGCCGAGGGATTTCTTGACAGCTTCCTCCTTCCCGCGTGGGCGCTGGACACGGGGGGTAACGCCCAGGGGCCACGCGCCTTGACGCCAGGGCGCCATCTTGGGGGAGAGGTGGTGGAGGCGCTCCATGAGCCACATCGCCCATACCTGGCGGAGGGTGAGGCAGCGAGAGAGACGGTGCGGGAGAGCCCCCTGCAGCACTGACGAGCTCGGTGATGCAAGCAAGCCATTCTTCGTAGAGGTCGTCGACGGGGTGGTAACGCAGGAGCTCACATGCCATAAGCAGTGCGGCCTTCGCGGCCGTGGGGGTGCGACAAGCGTGGGACGACGAACTAGCTGGGGTCAGTGACGGAGTGGTGGTGCGGCTGTCCCGCCGCACAGAGGGGTGCAGCAAGGTTGCTTGCTGCTCGTTCCCCGCCGGGCCGGTGGCGGCATTGGCAGCAGGCAAGGGAGAATGACGGGGAGGTGAGGGTGTCCTGGATTAGGGGGTATCCGGACAGCCGGACTATATACATCATCCGGACTATTGAAGCATGAAGACACAAGACTCAAGACTCCGTCCCGTGTCCATATGGAACTCTCCTTGGCGTGGAAGGCAAGCTTGGCAATCCGGATGTTGTATTTCCTTCCTTGTAACCGACTCCATGTAAACCCTAGCCCTCTTCGGTGTCTATATAAACCGGAGAGGTTGGTCCTTAGAAGGCCGATCACAATTACAATCATACCATCATAGGCTAGCTCTTAGGGTTTAGCCTCTACGATCTCGTGGTAGATCTACTCTTGTACTACCCATATCATCAATATTAATCAAGCAAGAAGTAGGGTTTTACCTCCATCGAGAGGGCCCGAACCTGGGTAAACATTGTGTCCCTTGCTTCCTGTTACAATCAGCCTAGACGCACAGATCGGGACCCCCTACCCGAGATCCACCGGTTTTGACACCGACATTGGTGCTTTCATTGAGAGTTCCTTTGTGTCGTTGCCGCAAGGCTCGATGGCTCGTCTCATCGTCAAGGATGACATTACCTCGGGGGCAGATCTGGCTGTAGGCCGAACTCTCGGACTTGGTGGCTTTATCATGGCTGCCCCATCAGTGGTTGCGCCGGCGATGGCCTCTCGGGTCATCAATCATAACCTTTGCGTTAGTTCAGAACTCGCAGAACAGATGGATCCGATGGAGCTCTCCTCCCTTAATGAGCTCTTGGATCGCATCGCCGCTCTGGGAGTCGCTACAGACTATGGCCGAATCGGGCTTAAACCTGTTGGGGAACGTAGTAATTTCAACATTTTCCTACGCACACGCAAGATCATGGTGATGCATAGAAACGAGAGGGGGAGTGTATCTTCATACCCTTGAAGATCGCTAAGCGGAAGCGTTTATCAACGCGGTTGATGTAGTCGTACGTCTTCACGATCCGACCGATCCAAGTACCGAAAGCACGACACCTCCGAGTTCTGCACACGTTCAGCTCGATGACGTCCTCGCCTTCTTGATCCAGCAAGACAGGCGAAGTAGTAGATGAGTTCCCGCAGCACGACGGCGTGGTGACGGTGTTGGTGAAGAACAATCTCCGCAGGGCTTCGCCTAAGCACTATGAAAACTATGACGGAGGATAAACTAGAGGGGACGGGGTTGCCGGCACACGGCTTGGTGTTTCTTGATGTGTCTTTGGTGCTAGCCCTCCCCCTCTATTTATATGTTGAGCCTTGGGGTCGAAACTTGGAGTAAAAGCCTCCACAAAGTCGGTTTCACCCGAAAGGCAAGAGTCCTTCTCGGACTCCAGGGCCAGACGCCAGGGTTCCTGGCATCTGGACCCAGACGCCAGGGACCCTGGCGTCTGGCCCCTGGACTCCGCAAAACTCCCTTTTGCGCTTTCCAAAAACCTTGTGGGCTTTCCCCTTTGGCCCAAATAATGTGTTCTCGTACCCAAACATTTCGGGAAACATACGGAACCCCTTCCGGTGAATTCTGGAACCCTTCCGGAGATCAAACACTGTTATCCCATATATCAAACTTTATCTCCGGACCATTCCGGAGTTCCTCGTCATGTCCATGATCTCATCCGGGACTCCGAACAACATTCGGTTACCAACATGCATAACTCATATAATACTATATCATCAACGAAATGTTAAGCATGCGGACCCTACGGGTTCGAGAACTATGTAGACATGACCTAGAACTATTCTCGGTCAATAACCAATAGTGGAACCTGGATGTTCATATTGGTTCCTACATATTCTACGAAGATCTTTATCGGTCAAACCGCATAACAACATACGTTGTTCCCTTTGTCATCGGTATGTTACTTGCCCGAGATTCGATCGTCGGTATCCAATACCTAGTTAAATTTCATTACCGTCAAGTCTCTTTACTCGTTCCGTAATGCATCATTCCGTAACTAACTCATTAGCTACATTGCTTGCAAGGCTTATAGTGATGTGCATTACCGAGAGGGCCCAGAGATACCTCTCCGACAATCGGAGTGACAAAACCTAATCTCGAAATACACCAACCCAACATGTACCTTTGGAGACACCTGTAGTACTCCTTTATAATCACCCATTTACGTTGTGACGTTTGGTAGCACCCAAAGTGTTCCTCCGGTAAACGGGAGTTGCATAATCTCATAGTTACAGGAACATGTATAAGTCATGAAGAAAGCAATAGCAATATACTAAACGATCAAGTGCTAGGCTAACGGAATGGGTCATGTCAATCAGATCATTCATCTAATGATGTGATCCCATTAATCAAATAACAACTCTTTGTCAATGGTTAGGAAACATAACCATCTTTGATTAATGAGATAGTCAAGTAGAGGCATACTAGTGACACTCTATTTGTCTATGTATTCACACATGTATTATGTTTCCGGTTAATACAATTCTAGCATGAATAATAAACATTTATCATGATATAAGGAAAGAAATAATAACTTTATTATTGCCTCTAGGGCATATTTCCTTCAGTCTCCCAGTTGCACTAGAGTCAATAATCTAGTTCAGATCCTCATGTGATTTAACACCAATAGTTCACATCACCATGTGATTAACACCCATAGTTCACATCGTTATGTGATCAACACCCAAAGGGTTTACTAGAGTCAATAATCTAGTTCACATCGCTATGTGATTAACACCCAAAGAGCACTAAGGTATGATCATGTTTTGCTTGTGAGAGAAGTTTAGTCAACAGGTCTGTCACATTCAGAGCCGTATGTATTTTGCAAATATTCTATGTCTATAATGCTCTGCATGGAGCTACTCTAGCTAATTGCTCCCACTTTCAATATATATCCAGATTAAGACTTAGAGTCATCTGGATCAGTGCCAAAACTTGTATCGACGTAACCCTTTACGACAAACCTTTTTGTCACCTCCATAATCAAGAAACATATCCTTATTCCACTAAGGATAATTTTGACCAATGTCCAGTGATCTACTCCTAGATCACTATTGTACTCTCTTGCCAAACCATGGCAGAGTATACGATAGGTCTGGTCCATAGCATGGCATACTTTTATAGAACCTATGACTGATGCATAGGGAATGACTTTCATTCCTTTTCTATTTTCTGTCGTGGTCGGGATTTGAGTCTTACTCAATTTCATACCTTTGCAACACAGGCAAGAACTCTTTCTTTGACTGTTCTATTTTGAACTACTTCAAAATCTTGTCAAGGTATGTATTCATTGAAAATGTTATCAAGCGTCTTGATCTATCTCAATAGATCTTGATGCTCAATATGTAAGTAGCTTTTACTGAGGTCTTTCTTTGAAAAACTCCTTCAAAACACTCCTTTATGCTTTGCAGAATAATTCTACATTATTTCCGATCAACAATATGTCATTCACATATACTTATCAGAAATGTTGTAGTGCTCCCACTCACTTTCTTGTAAATACAGGCTTCACCGCAAGTCTGTATAAAACTATATGCTTTGATCAACTTATCAAAGCGCATATTCCAACTCTGAGATGCTTGCACCAGTCCATAGATGGATCAGTGGAGCTTGCACATTTTGTTAGCACCTTTAGGATTGACAAAACCTTCTGGTTGCATCATATACAACTCTTCTTTAATAAATCTATTAAGGAATGTAGTTTTGACATCCATTTGCCAAATTTCATAAAATGTGGCAATTGCTAACATGATTTGGACAGACTTAAGCATCGCTACAGTTGAGAAAATCTCATTGTAGTCAACACCTTGAACTTGTCAAAAACCTTTTTGCGACAAGTCGAGCTTTGTATATAGTAACACTACTATCAACGTCCGTCTTCCTCTTGAAGATCCATTTATACAATATGGCTTGCCGATCATCGGGCAACTCCATCAAAGTCCATACTTTGTTCTCATACATGGATCATATCTCAGATTTCATGGCCTCAAACCATTTCGCGGAATCTGGGCTCATCATCGCTTCCTCATAGTTCGCAAGATCATCATGGTCTAGTAACATGACTTCCAGAATAGGATTACCGTACCACTCTAGTGCGGATCTCACTCTGGTTTACCTACGAGATTCGGTAGTAACTTGATTTGAAGTTACATGATCATCATCATTAGCTTCCTCACTAATTGGTGTAGTAGTCACAGGAACAAATTTTTGTGATGAACTACTTTCCAATAAGGGAGAAGGTACAATTACCTTATCAAGTTCTACTTTCCTCCTACTCACTTCTTTCGAGAGAAACTTCTTCTCTAGAAAGTATCCATTCTCAGCAACGAATGTCTTGCCTTCGGATCTGTGATAGAAGGTGTACCCAACTGTCTCCTTTGGGTATCCTATGAAGACACATTTCTCCGGTTTGGGTTTGAGCTTATCAGGATGAAACCTTTTTCACATAAGCATTGCAACCCCAAACTTTAAGAAACGACAACTTTGGTTTCTTGCCAAACCACAATTCATACGGTGTCGTCTCAACGGATTTAGATGGTGCCATTTTAACGTGAATGCAGCTGTCTCTAATGCATAACCCCAAAAACTATAGTGGTAAATTAGTAAGAAACATCATAGATTGCACTATATCCAATAAAGTACGGTTATGACGTTCGAACACACCATTATGCTGTGGTGTTCCAGGTGGCATGAATTTGTGAAACTATTCCACATAGTTTTAATTGAAGACCAAACTCGTAACTCAAATATTCGTCTCTGCAATCAGATCGCAGAAATTTTATTTTCTTGTTACAATGATTTTCCACTTCACTCTGAAATTCTTTGAACCTTTCAACTATTTCAGACTTATGTTTCATCAAGTAGATATACCCATATCTGCTCAAATCATCTTGTGAAGGTCAGAAAATAACGATACTTGCCACGAGCATCAACACTCATTGGATCGCATACATCGGTATGTATTATTTCCAACAAGTCAGTAGCTCGCTCCATTGTTCTGAAGAACGGAGTTTTAGTCATCTTGCCCACACGACACGGTTCGCAAGCATCAAATGATTCATAACCAAGTGATTCCAAAAATCCATCTTTATGGAGTTTCTTCATGCGCTTTACACCGATATGACCCAAACGGCAGTGCCATAAATAACTTGCACTATCATTACTAACTTTGCATATTTTGGCATCAATATTATGAATATGTGTATCACTACGATCGAGATCCAACAAACTATTTTCATTGGGTGTATGACAATTAAAGGTTTTATTCATGTAAACAGAACAACAATTATTCTCTGACTTTAAATGAATAACTGTATTGCAATAAACATGATCAAATCATATTCATGCTCAACGCAAACGCTAAATAACATTTATTTAGGTTTAACACTAATCCCGAAAGTATAGGGAGTGTGCGATGATGATCATATCAATCTTGAAACTACTTTCAACACACATCGTCACTTTACCCTTAACTAGTTTCTGTTTATTCTGCAACTCCCGTTTCGAGTTAGTACCAAATACTGAGGGGTTGCTATAAACACTAGTAAAGTGCACATCAATAACATGTATATCAAATATACCTTTGTTCACTTTGCCATCCTTCTTATCCGCCAAATACTTGGGGTAGTTCTGCTTCCAGTGACCAGTCCCTTAGCAGTAGAAGCACTTAGTCTTAGGCTTAGGTCCAGACTTGGGCTTCTTCACTTGAGCAGCAACTTGCTTGCCGTTCTTCTTGAAGTTCCCTTCTATCCCTTTGCCCTTTTCTTGAAACTAGTGGTCTTGTCAATCATCAACACTTGATGCTCTTTCTTGATTTCTACCTTCGTCGATTTCAGCATCACGAAGAGCTTGGGAATCGTTTCCGTTATCCCTTGCATATTATAGTTCATCACGAAGTTCTACTAACTTGGTGATGGTGACTAGAGAATTCTGTCAATCACTATTTTATCTGGAAGATTAACTCCCACTTGATTCAAGCGATTGTAGTACCCAGACAATCTGAGCACACGCTCACTAGTTGAGCGATTCTCCTCCATCTTTTAGCTATAGAACTTGTTGGAGACTTCATATCTCTCAACTCGGGTATTTGCTTGAAATATTAACTTCAACTCCTGGAACATCTCATATGGTCCATGATGTTCAAAACGTCTTTGAAGTCCCGATTCTAAGCCGTTAAGCATGGTGCACTAAACTATCAAGTAGTCATCATATTGAGCTAGCCAAACGTTCATAACGTTTGCATCTGCTCCTGCAATAGGTCTGTCACCTAGCGGTGCATCAAGGACATAATTCTTCTGTGCAGCAATGAGGATAAACCTCAGATCACGGATCCAATCCGCATCATTGCTACTAACATCCTTCAATACAATTTTCTCTAGGAACATATCAAAATAAACATATGAAAGCAACAATGCAAGCTATTGATCTACAACATAATTTGCAAAATACTACCAGGACTCAGTTCATGATAAATTTAAGTTCAATTAATCATATTACTTAAGAACTCCCACTTAGAAAGACATCCCTCTAATCCTCTAAGTGATCACGTGATCCAAATCAACTAAACCATAACCGATCATCACGTGAAATGGAGTAGCTTTCAATGGTGAACATCATTATGTTGATCATATCTACTATATGATTCACGCTTGACCTTTCGGTCTCCGTGTTCCGAGGCCATATCTGCATATGCTAGGCTCGTCAAGTTTAACCTGAGTATTCCGCGTGTGCAAAACTGGCTTGCACCCGTTGTAGATGGACGTAGAGCTTATCACACCCGATCATCACGTGGTGTCTGGGCACGACAAACTTTTGCAACGGTGCATACTCAGGGAGAACACTTCTTGATAATTAGTGAGAGATCATCTTAAAATGCTACCGTCAATCAAAGCAAGATAAGATGCATAAATGATAAACATCACATGCAATCAATATAAGTGATATGATATGGCCATCATCATCTTGTGCTTGTGATCTCCATCTTTGAAGCACCGTCATGATCACCATCGTCACCGGCGCGACACCTTGATCTCCATCGTAGCATCCTTGTCGTTACGCCATCTATTGCTTCTACGACTATCGCTACCGCTTAGTGATAAAGTAAAGCAATTACAGGGAGTTTGCATTTCATACAATAAAGCGACACCATATGGCTCCTGCCGGTTGTCGATAACTTCGGTTACAAAACATGATCATCTCATACAATAAAATATAGCATCACGTCTTTGGCCATATCACATCACAACATGCCCTGCAAAAACAAGTTAGACATCCTCTACTTTGTTGTTGCAAGTTTTACGTGGCTGCTACAGGCTGAGCAAGAACCGTTCTTACCTACGCATCAAAACCACAACGATAGTTTGTCAAGTTAGTGTTGTTTTAACCTTCGCAAGGACCGGGCGTAGCCACACTCGGTTCAACTAAAGTGAGAGAGACAGACACCCACCAGCCACCTTTAAGCACGAGTGCTCGTAATGGTGAAACCAGTCTCGCGTAAGCGTACGCGTAATGTCGGTCCGGGCCGCTTCATCTCACAATACCGCCGAACCAAAGTATGACATGCTGGTAAGCAGTATGACTTGTATCGCCCACAACTTACTTGTGTTCTACTCGTGCATCTAACATCAACGCATAAAACCTAGGCTCGGATGCCACTGTTGGGGAACGTAGTAATTTCAACATTTTCCTACACACACGCAAGATCATGGTGATGCATAGCAACGAGAGGGGGAGTGTATCTTCATACCCTTGAAGATCGCTAAGCGGAAGCGTTTATCAACGCGGTTGATGTAGTCATACGTCTTCACGATCCGACCGATCCAAGTACCGAAAGCACGACACCTCCGAGTTCTGCACACGTTCAGCTCGATGACGTCCTCGCCTTCTTGATCCAGCAAGACGGGCGAAGTAGTAGATGAGTTCCCGCAGCACGACGGCGTGGTGACGGTGTTGGTGAAGAACAATCTCCGCAGGGCTTCGCCTAAGCACTACGAAAACTATGACGGAGGATAAACTAGAGGGGACGGGGTTGCCGGCACACGGCTTGGTGTTTCTTGATGTGTCTTTGGTGCTAGCCCTCCCCCTCTATTTATATGTTGAGCCTTGGGGTCGAAACTTGGAGTAAAAGCCTCCACAAAGTCGGTTTCACCCGAAAGGCAAGAGTCCTTCTCGGACTCCAGGGCCAGACGCCAGGGTTCCCGGCGTCTGGACCCAGACGCCAGGGAGTCTGGCCCCTGGACTCCGCAAAACTTCCTTTTGCGCTTTCCAAAAACCTTGTGGGCTTTCCCCTTTGGCCCAAATAACGTGTTCTCGTACCCAAACATTTCGGGAAACATCCGGAACCCCTTCCGGTGAATTTCGGAACCCTTCCGGAGATCAAACACTGTTATCCCATATATCAAACTTTATCTCCGGACCATTCCGGAGTTCCTCGTCATGTCCATGATCTCATCCGGGACTCCGAACAACATTCGGTTACCAACATGCATAACTCATATAATACTATATCGTCAACGAAACGTTAAGCGTGCGGACCCTACGGGTTCGAGAACTATGTAGACATGACCTAGAACTATTCTCGGTCAATAACCAATAGTGGAACCTGGATGTTCATATTGGTTCCTACATATTCTACGAAGATCTTTATCGGTCAAACCGCATAACAACATACGTTGTTCCCTTTGTCATCAGTATGTTACTTGCCCGAGATTCGATCGTCAGTATCCAATACCTAGTTCAATTTCGTTACCGGCAAGTCTCTTTACTCGTTCCGTAATGCATCATTCCGTAACTAACTCATTAGCTACATTGCTTGCAAGGCTTATAGTGATGTGCATTACCGAGAGGGCCCAGAGATACCTCTCCGACAATCGGAGTGACAAAACCTAATCTCGAAATACGCCAACCCAACATGTACCTTTGGAGACACCTGTAGTACTCCTTTATAATCACCCATTTACGTTGTGACGTTTGGTAGCACCCAAAGTGTTCCTCCGGTAAATGGGAGTTGCATAATCTCATAGTTACAGGAACATGTATAAGTCATGAAGAAAGCAATAGCAATATACTAAACGATCAAGTGCTAGGCTAACGGAATGGGTCATGTCAATCAGATCATTCATCTAATGATGTGATCCCATTAATCAAATAACAACTCTTTGTCAATGGTTAGGAAACATAACCATCTTTGATTAATGAGCTAGTCAAGTAGAGGCATACTAGTGACACTCTGTTTGTCTATGTATTCACACATGTATTATGTTTCCGGTTAATACAATTCTAGCATGAATAATAAACATTTATCATGATATAAGGAAATAAATAATAACTTTATTATTGCCTCTAGGGCATATTTCCTTCAAAACCCGACCAAAGGGACATCAGATCCCCGCCGGCCACCCATGAGATAGCGGTAGTGGAGGAACCACACGCGGATTGCCCCTCAACTTTGAGGACAAATTATGTCCGGATCACTGAACTCCTTGAGCCGAACACCTGCTCAAAGGAAAATATGACCCGGGTCCCGGACTTAGAATCGGGCATTGGGCCGAAGAAATCAGGCAGCGCTCTGGATCCCGAGCTGTCAGGCTCGGAACCTCCCACGCCCCTGGGTGTTAGATCGGATCAAAATCCGGATTCAGCTAACAACACCCACTTGGACTTAAACTGTCTCTCCCGCATTACGCAAGAGCCCCAGGAGACTGTACATCGCTATTGGTCCAGATTCCTCCTTGCGCTTAACAAGGTCAAGGACTGCCGCGAGGAGGACGTAGTCTCACTCTTCTGCAAAAACTACACGGACAAAGGACTCCTTAATGCTATAAGCCGCCATGACATAGTACACTTCGTGGGCTTGGCAATCATAGTACAGAAGTACTGTGCGATGGAAAGCACCTGGAAAACCCAAAAAGAATTTTGGGACAGTACGGCTCTCACCAAGACCTTTGTCTGAACTAAACGGGCAAACTCTCGTAAGCCGGCCGATCCAATTCCCAAGAAACCAAAGCACACCCCAGGGCGGGGAACCTTATTGGAAGAATGGCTCGATGGGCCATGTAAACTCCACAGTGCTCCGGACACAGCGCCAACCCATAGCCTTAGGGCGTGTTGGATACTCCAGCAGGTTGCAAAAAGTGGCGAGGATCTTCTTACAAGCCGTAAAGTAGAACAACATCCCGCCAACGAGCACAATACGGTACTAACAGTCTTTGATACTTTTGCCTCAAGCAATACGCACAAGCGAGCTCATCGAAGCTCCGCTGAAATTTGCCATGTGGCCAAAATAAACCCCTGGAACGACACTGCTATAACTTTCAATGCCAGTGATGAACCTCGATTCCAGACTGTCCGGGCATCGGCCGCTCTGGTCCTCAGCCCGATCGTGGACGGCTTTCGGCTAACTAAAGTACTCATGGATGGCAGAAGTGGATTAAACTTGATCTATGAAGAAACACTCATCAAGATGGAAATTGATAAAACCCGTATTAAACAGAGCGGCACAACCTTCAGGGGAATTATCCCTACCCGGGAAGCGCGGTGTGCGGGAAAAATCACACTCGATGTGGTATTCGGCACCCCGGAGAATTATAGGTCCGAAGAAATCACATTCCAAGTTGCTCCTTTTAGCAGCGGATACCACACCCTTCTGGGGCGGGACTTTCAAGCTGTACCCCCATTACAGATACATGAAGCTTAAAATGCCCGGGCCCAATGGAATCATCACTCTAGCTAGTGATCTGGATGTCGCACTTCGCGCCGAAAACAAAACCGCAACACTAGCCCTGGAAGCATTATCTGAAGCCCTAGCAGCCGAAGAGTTAACAACACTGCGGGCCACCGTGGACAGGGACGGCGTGATACTCGACAAGCGACCCAAGTCCACCTCATTTAAACCCGCAGACGAGATAGTCAAATTCCAAGCCCATCCAACGGACCCCACGAAGACAGCTTCCATCGGGACATAGTTGAGCCCCGCGATAGACGCCGCACTGCAAGATTTCTTACGCGAGAATTGGGACATTTTCGCCTGTCACCCATCTGACATGCCGGGCATCCCACGCAGATTGGACGAATACAGCCTCAATATACTAAAAGGATACAAACCGGTCAAGCAGACACTAAGACGGTTTTCAAAGCCCAAAAGGCAAGCCATAGGGGAAGAGCTAGCCAAACTACTCGAGGCCGGATTCATCAGAGATATCAAACATCCAGATTGGCTGGCAAATTTGGTAATGGTACCAAAGAAGGACAAATCCTGGCGCCTATGCATCGACTTCAAAGACCTCAACAAGGCTTGCCCCAAGGATCCCTTTCCCCTCCCTCGCATCGATCAAATTATCGATGCCACAGCTGGACACGACTCGCTGTGTTTTCTCGACGCATACTCTAGATACCATCAAATAAAAATGGTAGAGTCTGACCACGCTGCAACAGCTTTCATAACGCCATATGGCCCTTTTTGCTTCAACACTATGCCTTTCGGGCTTAAGAACGCTGGCGCAACCTATCAACACATGATTCAAACATGCTTGGAAAAACAAATCGGCAAAACAGTGGAGGCATATGTGGACGACGTGGTCATAAAAACAAGACACGTTGAAACCCTAATAGATGACTTGAGGCTTACATTCGATAACCTCCGGACATACGACATCAAGTTGAATCTGGAAAAATGCGCTTTCGGCGTCCCGTCGGGGAAACTGCTGGGCTTCATTGTTTCCAATAGAGGAATTGAAGCAAATCTGGCAAAAATCCGAGCTCTGTCGCAGTTGGCTATACCAACAGACCTCAAGCACATCCAGAAACTAGTTGGATGCATGACCGCTTTGAGCCGCTTTATCCCCAGGTTAGGAGAAAAGGCATTACCTCTTTACCGCCTCCTTCGGCGCACCAAGCACTTCGTGTGGACGGATGCGGCCGCGGACGGACTCGATGAAATCAAGACCTTACTGGCCAGTAATCCAGTCCTAACAGCGCCAAATATCGGCGAGCCTATGCTACTGTACATAGCTGCAACACATCAAGTGGTAAGCGCAGTGCTCGTCGTCGAACGAGAGGTGGACGGATACAAATTCCTGCTTCAAAAGGCGGTTTATTACGTATCCACGGTCCTCACCCCATGCAAATCCCGATACCCACACTATCAGAAAATAGCATACGCGGTCTTCATGGCATCCCGGAAACTGCGACACTACTTTCAAGAGTGTTCGATCACGGTGGCCTCTGAAGTACCACTCAATGACATAATAAATAACCGCGACGCTACGGGCCGGATTGCTAAATGGGCTACTGTGCTCCTTCTGTTCGACATAATATACAAACCTCGGCAAGCCATCAAGTCGCAAGTACTGGCTAACTTTGTCGCCGAATGGACAGAAGCCGAACTCCCTAAAGAGTACAGCGCATACTCCAACTGATCATGCACTTCGACTGCTCTAAAATGCTGGCCGGATGGGGAGCAGGTGTAGTCCTGACGTCTCCCACCGAAGACACGGTCCAATATGTCCTCCAAATATTATACACAGACTCCAACAATGCAGCCGAATACGAGGCTCTGTTGCACGGTCTTCGGATGGCAGTCTCTATGGGCATCCAACGCCTGGAAGTGCGCGGGGATTTGAACCTCGCAATATCACAAATAAATGGAGACTTTGATGCCAAGGATCCGAAAATGGCGGCCTACCGTAATGCCATCCTCAAAATGTCAGCTCAGTTCGAGGGGCTCGAATTCCACCATGTGGCTCGAGAAAACAATCAAGCGGCGGATGTCCTCGCCCGCATCAGCGCTAAACGCGACCCTGTCCCACCTAACATATTCCTGGAAAGGTTGTTCAAGCCATCCGTAGTATGGGAAGGGGAGTCCAGCAATACTAGCACGGATCCGAACACACCCCCAGATTCCGAACCATCAGACACAATCGGAGGCTCTGCCACCGAAATAACATCTTCAGCCACGAAATCATGGCCGTAATCGCCCCGTAGACTGAGCCTTTCTTGGCCTACCTAAATAGGCAAGAGCTCCCTGAAGACCAAAATGAAGCACGCTGCATCGTCCGACGTTCTAAAGCTTACAAGGTACATGAAGGGGAACTCTACAAGAAAAGTGCTACCGGAGTACTCCAAAGATGCATCTCCGAAGAGGAAGGGCGGCAACTCTTGGCTGAAATTCATGCCGGACTGGGCAGACACCACGCCGCGGCTCGAGCGCTAGTCAGCAAGGCCTTCCGCACATGCTTTTATTGGCCGACGGCCCGAGCAGACGCACAAGACCTTGTCCAACATTGCGTTGGTTGCCAGCTCTTTGCCAATCAGAGTCATATGCCCCCTACCACTCTCCAAAGAATCCCCATAATTTGGACCTTCGCGATCTGGGGGCTGGATATGGTCGGACCTCTTAAAGGGGAAGCCATAAGAAAAAATACTTATTGGTCATGGTGGATAAGTTCACCAAATGGATAGAAGCCAAACCAGTCAAAATGGCCGAATCCGGACCAGTAATAGACTTCATATCCGGGGTCGTACACCAATGCGGTGTCCCCCACAGCATCATCACTGATAATGGCTCAAATTTCACAGCCGATGAAGTGAAAGCTTGGTGCGGAAAAATGGGCATTAAGCTTGATTACGCTTCCGTCTACCATCCCCAAACAAACGGCCAGGTAGAGCAGGCAAATGGTCTTACCATGAGCGGCATCAAACCCAGACTAGTGCGATCCTTGACAGAGTCGGATAAGCACTGGGTCGAAGAGCTCGACTCCGTACTCTAGGGGCTGCGGACCATGCCGAATCGCACCACTGGATATACACCATTTTTTATGGTGTACGGGGTGGAAGCAGTACTACCCTGCGACATAATACATGATTCACCACGCGTACGCATGTACGAAGAGAAGGAAGCCGAGCTAGATCAGCAGGATAACTTGGATGCCCTGGAGGAGGAGCGCGATGTCGCAAAAGCCCGCTCCACATTCTATCAGCAGCAGGCTCGACGATATCAAAGCCGAGAAGTGCGGGCCAAAACTTACAATATTGGCAAGCTTATTCTACGCCTACTAGAGAAGAAGAAGGACAAGCTCAAACCCAAGTGGGAAGGTCCCTTCGGCATTGACAAAGTTCTCACCGGAGGAGCGTACCGCTTATGTAATGCATCTGATAACAGACTAGAGCCGAACCCATGGAACGCGGCCAGACTCCGGAGATTCTACGCCTGACGCCGAACTCAGTGTTCGTCACCTTACCCCTCCTTTTTAATTATGCTCCACCCATTTTTCCTTTCTCGACCTTTTTTCTCTTCACACAAAGTATTTAATACAGTGCGGACTCCCGGATCACTCCGGCCGTACTATGTGTGTAAGCTATACTTGGGGGCTTCCTATTCGGAAGCTAAACATAATTACTTTAAATGGCTTTTTGCCCATCACATATGCGTTCTTTTTCCATATGTGCCTTTTCTTCACCATTATATGCATCGGTATGACTTAAGATGTGGCCAAGCTGGGTTGCCTGGCTCTTGTGTTTATTCCCTACGTTCCCGTTCATTCGGCTAGGGCATAAGGGGAGCACCTCTGTGATTGTTACTGCCGGTTCAGCCGGATGTGTACCTCAGACTGGGTGAAGCCGAAAGCTAGTTTCCTTAAGAGAATATTCGATCGGTGAACAAAAGATGTATTCGTTTATTACAACGTAAATCCCCAGAAATCTTGTATCCTGCACCATCATTCGCAGTCCGGACATGTGCATTGTCGCATGCGTACCCAGGGAAAGGAACCCCTAACGGAACTATTCTCCCTGGAAGATGTTTCTTACTATCCATGTAATATAACATAACTAGTTGGGTACTTGTCTGTTCAAGCACTTATGCCCCTACGCCTTGTTTCCACGCATACCCCGGTTTTGTATAACTTAGTGGGTATTCAGACACACCCCGGACTGTAGGGTCCGGGGGCTGAAGCGAAAAGGTCCGCCATGACAAATGATTTTAATCCGGCTAGGGACTAATTATGTTCATTGAATTACACAGTCACTTGGACTGACTATATTCCTCCTCTATACCATCCAACAGACTATCTAGATTACAATCCGGTTGAGAATACTTAGCGGCTAACGCTACCTGGTCATATACCAGACTAACGGGAATTTCTTGCCCATCTGGCCCCACCGGTCCTACTTCAGCCATATGGTTCGGGTCCAGCTTGGTGTAGCGCGTCTTCACCATTGCCCAGGCTTCTCTTGCACCTTGCCGGCAGGCTGATACCTTCCACACTCGGAAGTGCCGCCGTGCTCCTTGAAGCACATCCACAAGCTCCCCCATGCCATTCGGCAGTAAGCTTGATGGCCACAAGGCCTGGGCAACGCCCTGCATCACTTGCCGAGCTCGCTCGTGTAGTTGTGAGAGGTCTTGTAGTACATCGCCCGCAGATGAGGGCATCTCCTCCTCAAGGCGACCCGTTAACATTCCTGCAAGCAAAATTCTTTCAATACACTTCCTCGCCGAACTATCATACAGTTCGTCTAGGCACTCACCATAAATGCCGCGTCAAAGCCTTTTATTCTCCTTCATGGAGTCCGCCAGCTAGGCGCGAACGTCTTTTAATTCTACGTCCAGCCGGACATTGGCATCTTGAAGATTGTTCTTCTCCTGCCGAACTTGCATGAGAATGCGCTCGCCAGCCTTTAGCTGCCTTTTGAGATGTGAGTCGTCATCTCTTACACCCTCCGGATTCACCCCGGGATTGTCTGCAGAATTTTCTGTTAGATTTGTCATATCAGCCATTTACTAACTGGTGCATCTTCATACAATTAAGACAAATGTTACCAGATGAGGCCTTCGGGGATTCCTCTAACTCTAGCTCCCGAGCCAATTGCTCATTCTTATCTATAAGGACCTGTGCATAAATTGATCCTTAAAACAGTTGTCCCAACCATTTCAAGTCTCAGGGGCTACTGCTATACATGCTTATCAAAATTTCTACTCGTATATCTTTGGTATACTGGTCCGTCGCTCGGGCAAGCCCGCCTTGAGCTGCTCGGATGTATGCATCCCCCGAATTGAAGGCATTAAAAGCCTCTTCAAAGAAGATGTTGTTCCGAAGCACGGCCCTCCGGCGCTGGTGATTCATGGTGCTCTCTACTTCAGAGTTCGTGGCTGATAGCATATCCGTGTCCTCTGTCGGAGAACTATGCGGCAGTGGCCCCGTGTCCGCCTCCGCTCTCGAAACCAGTTCTAGAATCCGGCTGGTGGAGGCGTGATTGGCGGGATCCCCGGATATAGTCCGTCTGCTCCTTTTCCTGCCAAGACACAAGGGGCGCTGTTATACTTCAAATACCATAATTGCAGGATAGGTCTTTGCTTTACCTCTGCAGCGGTGTGTCAACCCTCACCGCCTTCCTCTTGAGCCTGCCCGATCCGGATGCCCGTGTTTGACGAGTACGTCCCTAGGGGCTCGGCCCCGCGCTCCGACCGTCGTCTCTGCAAACAGCACGACGCCTCAAGGGTAAGGCATGATACCTGAGGGGAGTCCTCTTCGGAGGATAGGGTCTTTAGTTTGGCTTACATGCAACACAGGGAGCAGTCCGGGATAGTCGGCAATAATGCCCACTGAGGCACCATCACAGCTCGCTTGATAAAATACCCCGTTGACAAGCTCCACAGCAATATCTGGATCATCTTCGAGTCCTGGATGTAGGTCCCTTCTGGGGTCCTCCGGCTGCGCAGAGGGGCTGAAGATTCCTTCTACGACCCTCCTCAGTTCCTGCTCGGAAACATCGATGCAGACAATCTTAGCATAGAATGCTAAAGTAAGTAAAGCAGGGAAAGGAATGACGACTTACCCACTCTGGGGGGTTGTACACGGATAATCCGTCCCGCGGTTTAATGCGAAGGAATTCTTCCTCTTCCCCTTTGTATAAATCGGACAACATCCTTGCCAGAGCAGTGGCGGAGTCCGGACCCTTACGGCCGCAGCGGGTGCCGTCGTCTTCCCCATTGAAGTGCCACATGGGCTTCCCCCGATATTGAAGCGGTTGCACTCCCCGCATTATGCATATTGCCATGACTTCGACTATCGTTAGTCCGGATTTGGTCAGTAACTTTATCCTGCTCATCTGGAAATGTATTTCCCTGGTATCCTCCTCTTGGGGGCCCCAGGGGCGCCAGCTTAGACGTGCCCTCGGCGGGGCGTTACTGAACTTGGAGAGACCCGTCCGGACTGGATCCGGAAGGGGAACATCATCAATGTAAAACCACTCTGAAGGCCAGTTCTCTGGTGCCTTCTTGGGAGTGCCGGACAGGTATCCGGTCTCAGCAATGCGCCATACTTCGGCCCCGCCCACTTGACATAGGGATTCTCCCTGGGTGTGGGGGACGAGGCAGAACAGCTTCTTCCATAACCCGAAGTGAGGTTCGCAACCTAAAAACAGCTCACAAAAGGTGACATACCCCGCTATATGTAGAACGGAGGCAGGGGTAAGGTTGTGCAACTGGAGACCATAGAACTCCAGGAGCCCGCGAAGAAATGGGTGGATGGGAAACCCGACGCCCCTTAGCAGATGCGGGATAAAGCATATTCGCTCCTCTGGAGATGGATTAGGAGATCCCTTCGCTTGTTCCCCTCCGTTATAGGTGGCTATTCCGGCTCGAACGGGGACCATAAACGCCAGTGGGAGAAACCCTTGGGTTTGTAACTTTATCAAACGGCTATGAGGAACTGAACACTCTTCCCAGTGACCCGACTTGGACCGAGGAGAGCGAGCAGAAGAGCTGCGACGACCGGCCATGTTGGAATGGCTTTTTTCGGAGCGCTCTGTGGAATGCTTGCTCGAGGGGGGGGAGTGAGGTTTGGAACTAAGAATTCACGTCTCTTCAAATAGACGGCCCGCCGGAAGGGTCACGGGTGGCAAATGCAAAAAATGCCCCGGCTCCTCGCATTCGCTCGACACGTGGAGATGGTCATTATTGAGGCACTGAAGCCGAGGAGTACAACATTGATGGAGTGCCGAACACTGTTCGTCGTAACAGGTACTTTGGAGTATTCGGAGATGGAACCCGCCTTGCAATGCCGAAGACAAGACTGCACGCTGGACTCATCGTCATTGAAGCCTGGTTCAGGGGCTACTGAGGGAGTCCTGGATTAGGGGGTATCCGGATAGCCGGACTATATACATCGTCCAGACTATTGAAGCGTGAAGACACAAGACTCAAGACTCCATCCCGTGTCCGGATGGAACTCTCCTTGGCGTGGAAGGCAAGCTTGGCGATCCGGATGTTGTATTTCCTTCCTTGTAACCGACTCCATGTAAACCCTAGCCCTCTTCGATGTCTATATAAACCGGAGAGGTTGGTCCTTAGAAGGCCGATCACAATTACAATCATACCATCATAGGCTAGCTCTTAGGGTTTAGCCTCTACGATCTCGTGGTAGATCTACTCTTGTACTACCCATATCATCAATATTAATCAAGCAGGAAGTAGGGTTTTACCTCCATCAAGAGGGCCCGAACCTGGGTAAACATTGTGTCCCTTGCTTCCTGTTACCATCAGCCTAGACGCACAGATCGGGACCCCCTACCCGAGATCCGCCGGTTTTGACACCGACAGGAGGCCCATCGACAGGAGCCGTCTGGGCGACGCGAGCGGCGAGGGCGGCTTGGCGCTCAGTGCAGGCTCGGCGGGTGTCAGACATGGATGGGACGAAGCGATGGGACACGGATCAATGGAAGGAAGACTTCGATGCACCCCTACCTGGCGCGCCAAATGTCGGATATCGGGTTTCGGCAAAACCCTTGAGGTTCGAACACTGGGGTGCGCATGAAGATTTCCCCCTACCGAATCTCGCTCTCAGCCTCGCCGTGATCCCTAAGCTTAGCTCGATGAACTCACAACACAAGAGACACAAGATTTATACAAGTTCAGGCCACCGTTGTGGTGTAATACCCTACTCGTGTGTGGTGGTGGTGGATTGCCTCTTGGGCTGATGATGAACAGTATAAGGGAAGAACAACCTCCTGAGCAGAGGTATTCTTGAGCTGGTGTGGTGTTCTACTTGAGGGGGGGATCGATGATTTGATCAGTTGCCCCTTCTACTGTGGTGGCTAGCCCTATTTATAGAGGCCCTGGTCCTCTTCCCAAATATTGAGCGGGAAGGGATCCAACAATGGCCATTTTGAAAGAGGACGGCTAGTACAAGCTACCATGACTAAAGGTGGTCTTCGCCTATCAAAGGCACTGGTGGTGACGCCGTCTTGGGCTCCACGATGACCTCCATCCTGCCGTCCTGCTAGTCTTGGTCTTGTTGCACCGATATGGAAACCTTTGCTTGATGCCTCGGTACTCCGTGCCTGCGCTTGCCCCCTTAGCACCAAAGGGGAAACGAGGACACTGCGCGGGCTGGCGCCTGCCTGGCCTTGGTCGTCATGGCTTGCGTCACGGGAACCTCGCGGGGTACCCCTTGCCTTGATCTCTCCGCCTCCCTCGCAAGCCTGCCTGGTGAGGCCGCTCCTGAGGAGGCTTTGTGTCGTCCGCCCCGCGAGGCTTGGCCCCTCGCGAGGGTCTTGAGTGTTGGCTGGCGAAGACAAGCCGTACTGGTCCACTGGTGGAGCCATGCCGCAGGCCGTAGGCAGGAAAGTCTGAGGACCCCCATTCCCAGAACGCCGACATCTGCGCACACCAAAAAAATAGAGAGAGGATAGTTGAGGCACATATTTTAAAACTTTTAGTTGAAAAGAAATAATTCAAAGAAGTGGGCGCACACAAAAAAAGCAAAAACCAAAAAAATGAAGAAGGTAACTCACATTTGAGTCGTATGAGTTGGGGAGCCTTGCTGCCATGAACTTTGTGACATGATCCATACTACCGAATAAGCTTTCATCAGCAAAGCGAGCAAACTCGGTCTTGAGCTGTAGTTTTAAGTGTTAGAAAAATGCAAACAAAAAAAAGTTAAAAAGAAAAAACTGGAGTGTTCGCAACTTTTTCTATTTCTATAACTTCATGGAAAAAACTTTATATTTCACATCTGTTTGTGAGTTGCCAAGCATTAAATGTGTGGTTGCCTATGGTATATGTCTGTATTGCCTTTGATTGGTTTAACAACTTAAAAATCTGTAGTTGCCTGAAGTATGTGTCTGTATTGCCTATAATTGGAACATAAACACATGTTTTTCCTAAAAGAATAACACACATGTACCGAGTTAGTCAGGAACAAAAATGTGATTGCCTACGTATGGACAGTGTGTTGCCTAGCAGTTACTGGGCAAGTTGCATGACATCTATATGACCTCAAAACAAATGGCGGTTGAACATATGAAGAAAAACTAAAGTGACTGACTGATCATGTGCTTCACGAAAATAAGAGGAAACTTACCCACAACTTGCCAAACTCCCCTCGGCCATTTTTGTCCTTCTTAATGACCTTGGAAATAAGATCAGAATTCCAAACCGACACTCTTGGACCCGTGCTTGCGATGGGTTCGTCCACATCCAATGAGTCCAGATATAGGAGCTGCACGAGGCAAAAAACAAAAAAGAAAAAGAAAAATGAGTCCAATAAACAACTAGAGAAACTAGATGAGAAACTATGAAAAAGGGACAAAGAGCAAGTTAGACGTACAACTAAATGCATGACGCAACAACAGACTGCATTTTTATCACCTGCTCCCATGAATGCCAATTTAATTTGATCAACTACAAATTGGCACACATTGGTCTCCGTTATCGCATCCACATGCATCACAACAGGAAAACACCGTGGGGATATGTTCAAACTTGTGGTAGGAGCAAGGAAACAGGAGAAGGCGACCGCCAACCAAGCACGTAGGAAATTGTTATCTGCTACCCCAGCCATATCCTTAATCATTTTGCACCAAGCTGTTAGTGTTGGTGAGCCTTTGGTGTTAATATTGAAGATTGTGTTCATTTGGGATGTGTAATCTGCTCTCTTCTCATAGCAAACCTTCCTCCCCTTGTTTGGCAGACCCCAAATCCTGTGAACACTTGTTGCATCTACTGGAATCTTGCCCCTCTCTGGGTTGACCAGTTGGGAAATTTCAGGGTCGTAATGCTTCATAACCCACTGACTTAAGTCTCCTGGCATGCTACATGTTGCAATCTGTAACAGACCTCCCAAACTCTATTCAAATTACCGCATCCTTCTGAAATTGCACTAAATCTTTGTTTACTTTGAACAACCTTGCTGGTGATGCGCTGTTCCCGCGACCCTACAAGCAAGAAAAAATGGGCTAAGTTAAACTCTGTGTGACAGAAATTAGCAAGTATCAAAATTGTTTTCCATGATGATGCGATGTTTGTCCTATACAGAATATCATCATTTGTTCTTATAACTTCAACATGCTCAATACTGCTAGTGGCCTTGCTTACGCACGATTTAACAACCAAAAACCATACTTAGAATTACTAAAAATAACGCATTCATCACGCAACTTCTAAAAAGAGTGCACAAAATCAATACAGCCTTGAAAAAAAATGGAACCTGAAAACTACGATTCATGATGCATGGATACCTCATTTCCGCATGTTTTTCAGCATTTTGGCTTTGATTCATCCTCCTGAGTGACATCTGTGCCTTCTGAATCATCATCTTGTGCACTTGCATTGCTATCTATGTCTGACGGGCGATTCCCACGACAAATTATTCCTTTAGTGCGCCTACGCTTGTAGCCAATCATAGTTGGATCATGTTGCTGTAATGAGTGTGCCTGCATTGGGGAAAAATGTGTTCATCTGTTTCGCATTGAAAAAAGTCACGAAACTCGAACATGGCAAACAGCACAGACGCTCCACCGTGCCACGCTCAAAGCTCTTACCTCTGTTCCTCGTACACCCTCTTGGTTTGCTTGTAAATCTTGACCATCACTTTCGTTCCTTGCCTCAGACATTTTCGACACTGCAAACACATAATACAGTATTTTCAGGTTGCTAACGAAAAATGGACTTCACTACTTGTAACACTGTAGGTTTCTTACAAAACATGAAAAAAGACATTTCCTAGAACTCGCTGATGAATCATTAAAGCAACACAAACTTGATAAGGAAACTCTATAAATTACACAACTACTGATTAGGCAACTTTGGTTCAGACTAACGCACAGCTTGTATGCTGATTTCTGGCAAGTTACTGAGAAAAATAACCTCTAGCATCCTAGAAAAAAAATGGGCCAGACAAAAATCTAGAAAAACAAGTCCAACAAATTCTATTTCGAATGCTGCCCCAACAATTTGTAAGTTTCAGCAAATTACACCAACATTGATCAGGCATCTTACAGATTAAGAAAGTCTGGGCATCTTAAAAGCTTTTAATCCTCTTATACATGATGTTCATACTTTTGTAGGTCCAATTGGCAATTTTGCAGTTTAGAAAATTGTGATGGAAAAATACAACAGAATAATGGATGTTCATAAGAGATACATGCAGAAAACAAAGAAACAAAGACACTTGTCAAACACCATTACAAATTGTTATCATGAGTATAACGGGAAGACACGGTTCAGGAAGCACCATGTGTGGTGCCAAACACAAGGCTAAACAAAAGCAAGTATTCCGTGAAGTGGTCTGTTGTAGTCTGATACTTTAGCATATGTCTTGCAAATGGGGACCGCTATCGACACTATCAAGTTAATTATTCAATGAAATCTGAACTAAGCAAACTCCTTTGATAAAAGAAATCTGAGCAACTCGAGGAACACACTAGTACTAGTAGATCGGACATCGCTACAACCATTTTGGCAACTCATGTAGCCTCAATCAAGCAACCCATGCACAATGTCGAAGCAACTCGGTGAACAACCCAAGTACAGGTAGATCAGACAGCTCTAAAATTTTTTTAGCAACTTAATCAACGTTGAACAGGCAACTTGTATACAATATCAAAGCAACTCGGTGAACGCCCCCATGACTAGTAGTTCAAAACAGCTCTAATTTCGCCAACTCATATAGCCTCAATCAGGCAACTCCTACACAAAATCAGTCAAAGGTGAAAGCATCATGGTCATGTGCAATGCTCACATACAGAGAGAATAATTGACACTACAAATTGACAGGTGAAAGCATCAAGCCATCAAGGTCTTCAACAAAACCCTGCAGTGCAGTCTGAATCTTCAAACAACTCTAATTTCGCCAACTCATATAGCCTCAATCAGGCAACTCCTACAAAAAATCGAAGCAACTCCTCAAAAAATCCTAAACAAAGTTCACAAACATCTGCCAAAGCAAATGCCCATCTCAGACCAGACAGCACACCGCCAATCCCTCACGGCATGACCCCATGGTTCCCCACCACGAGGCTCCACGATTCGTCCCTGCCATGAAACGTGAAGCAAAACCACTACGATCTATGGGAGCGTGATTACATCCACCTCCCTCCTCGCATGAAGCCCAACCAAATCCCAACCCTCCGCAACATCGAGGACACGCAGAAAGCAGAGAGAACGGTGGCGATTTGTGCATACCTCAGGATTCCAGAATACTAGGCCACCGGACACGCAGCGCCGTCGGCGACCTTCACCGCGCACCCCTTTTGCCATGGACGCGACGAGATTGAACCCGTTCCGCCTTAATCTGCGGGGGCCGCGCGCACCTATGCACACTCGCGTAGCTCTGCCGCTCAAACACCGCCGCCGCGCACGCCCTCCGCTCTCTGGCAGCTGTCGGGGGCTTGGGGGCCACGGTTGAACTCGCGAAGAACAGGGGGAGAGAAATGGCGTCGAGGAGGGAGGGAGAGAATGGGAAGAGGATTGGGGGCGGATTGGGGGGATTGGGGCGGTGGCTCTGGGCAGTTTCGAACACGACGCCAACGGACAGGACGTGTGGGTAGTGGTGGGCCCTCCCAGGTGAATACTTGTCGCGGGGAGGCCGAACCGTCCGCCCCGACCAGGGAAAACCTGAGCTCGATCGCGCACGGGCCGACGAGATCGGGCGGTGATAAAAGGTGTGTGCTGGAACGTGACAACCAGTATCCACTTGCTTTTTAGCATTTAGGAATGCTAAATGATGTTTTAGTCGCATAGTCTATTCCCGTATTATGTTCCTGCATTGGCCCTTTCCGACATCATGGTAAGGAGTAGGTCACTCCTGTATCTGCATTGTTTTATGTTTTTTAGGGCCATTGTATTCTGTTATAGTATGGTTATAATGATTCCTAAAAATATATTTCTTCCATCCAAAAATACTTGTCATCAAAATAGATAAAAAAGAAAATATTAAGTATCTTCTAAAATGTTATATTCACTTGGACACCGTGGACACCTACTAGGTGATGTCTTCGTTTACTCCGCGCAACTGCTTAATGAATGCGCTGCCAGCCGACACTTCTTCGCCGTGTGACATGGTGATACCTGCCTAGTGTCACCGTCCTGTCCAACTACTCCAAAACACGTAATACACGTATATAATCCACACATCAGCCATTGAAAACCTTATCCTCAAACGTGTCTTCCAGATAAAACAATATTGACTTGGTACGGCCAAGAAAAAAAAACATCTGAATTTCTCGATGCCTGGCTTGCCAGTTGCCACCACTCCAGCCCAGCTCCATCCCTCTTACGCGCATACAGCGAGCATCACTCGCTGTACGTATTTCTCAAAAAGAAAATAAACTCGATTTACCTGTCCAGATTGGATCCGAATCTGTCTCGGCCTCTACGTGATTCACGTGGTCGTAGCAGTGTATCGTGCAGGTTCCGGATCTTGTCAGACCTGTACATGTTTTCTCAGACACTTCTATATGTTACAATTACAAATGTATATAAGCTCGGAGAATATGCCACATTGGATTCTCCTGCCACAAAAAAAAATCTCTCCCAGCTACTTCCCCAAAAGTGTCACTGTCCAGTGGGTCCACCCTCGATTCCCTTTATAGCGCCACGCCTTGTCGTTCCCAATCGCTCACTTCCGGATCGAAAGTCGCCGGCCATGAAGCTCTTCTGCCTTCTCCTCGTCTCCTTTTTTGCCGCGGTAAGCTCTACCCCTTCTACTTGTTGGATCTCCATATCATTTCTCACGCCATGTATCGCATCCGTCCGTGCGTGGCTTGGTTAATCAGGCGTACGCGTCGTCGGAGAGAGCGATCGCGGTCGCGGGCGCCGGCGGCCTCTTATCGGATCCGGAGCAACAGTGCGTGTACACGGTGTACGTGCGGACGGGGTCGATCTGGAAGGGCGGGACGGACTCGGCAATCGGCGTGACGCTGCTGGGCTCGGACGGCACGGGCGTCCGGATCGCCGACCTGGAGCAGTGGGGCGGGATGATGGGCGCCGGCCACGACTACTACGAGCGCGGCAATCTCGACATCTTCAGCGGCCGCGGGCCCTGCATGGAGCGCGCGCCGTGCTGGGCGAACGTCACCTCCGACGGCGCCGGCGCGCACCACGGCTGGTACTGCAACTATGTCGAGGTCACGGCCACGGGGCCCCACATGGGCTGCGCGCAGCAGCTCTTCACCGTCGAGCAGTGGCTCGCCACCGACGCCTCCCCCTACCGCCTCTACACCGCCGTCGACAACTGCGGCGACAAGCAGGCCGCCAAGGGCCAGGAGGTCAGGGCCAGCATCGCTCTGTGAAGTCTATGCACGCGCCGCGGCATAGCGTGAACTGCACCCCGAGCGATATATATATTGTTGTAAAGCATGATACGATTGATCGATGCGCGCGATTAGTTTTGGCCGGCCTCTTGACACGCCGGAAATAAAGCCAGCGTTCGTTGTGTTCTGGAACGATCTGGTTCTGGAACGATCTGGTTGGAGTCAAATTGAGGAGGAGTTGTTTGTTACCTGTCAATGTCAGTTCATTAGCTCTCGGTGTATACGTCTACTTATCATCCGGGTCTATGTTGATCCTGTGTTTTTGTCTACACTACTAGCAAGATGCCCGTGCTACGCTACGGAAGCACAAAGATCAGAGATCAGGTGAAACATTGTTTATAGTGAGGAGTCTATGTTGCTACAAAACGGTAAAAAAAAGTATGAGACATTGATCAAGTGATGTTATATTGTTGATAGGTATACAACGAGCAAAGTCAAACATAATGTTTCCAAATGATAAACCCTTTCGTCCAGGCTAAACAATGCCCATACAGAAGAGTGCAAACCAATTAGATGAACATGGGTCACTGACATTAATTCAGTAGGGTTTGCCTGAGTTTTTTCTCGCATTTATATGCCAAGACATAGGAGTACATGATGTGTTGTTGCTACATTTGCCAAACAGAAGCGTGTGAAAATTGGCTACATGCATACACTTATTAGGATTTTCAATGGTGCAGAGCAAACCGTGCCAACCTAAAAGTAAACGCTTCTAACCCCTAGCAGAGCAGGGTAATGGCGAAAAGGAAATCCTTCTAGTGCCTAGGATCAAAATAAACCGAGGAATAAGCAAAGGGTTATCATGCCCGATTAATCTACATCTTTGCAAAGGCCTTCACCTACTTTTCCCCAAGGAGATCTAGAACCCAAGGAATCAAGCAACATCCACATATGCGATGAAATACTTTCTTCTCAACACCGAAATGTCATCGATGTTGGGTAGAGGAGGAGAGGATGACGGCGCGCTGAAGAAGGCATATGAGCGGCCCGACATCCTTCATGTATGCACAACATGAGGAACCTCGATGGAAAATCAAGGAATAAGCTTATATTAGATCAAATCCATGGTTTTTGAAGTAAGGTTCCACATGATCAAGGGCTTTTCTTTTGAGAATTTCTAGGCTATTTGTCCAAAGGAGACAAGGATTTCACAACTCAGGCTAGTATATATGAATCAAGGTGATTGGCGTTGACAGCCAAAGTTGGGATATAGGCAGAGATGAATCAGTTATGCTTCGACTGCAACCAAATCCAGGGCCATGATATTTATTTTTGAGTAACTTGAATATGAAGGAGAAAAGTACAATCTTGGGCATCAGGAATATTATTATACACATAAAACAAAGTAACGAACTTATTGGTAATAAAAAAGAATCAAGTCTGTAGGAGAATCCAAATCATGATTCAACACATGCAGGAACAAACTTATTGGTATGATAAAAATTGGGGATGAAAATGAGAGTGGCGTTTTGGCACATGGGAGCGGGCGCTCATGCTTTTTTAAATGTGTTTTAAACATATCTTAAAATGTCAAAAAAAATCCAAAAAAACTTGGCGCGTACTGCTCGATATTATACATCCTTTTGTCTGGTGTTAAAAAATCTTTTCACAAGACATCTTTTTGTCTTTTTTACACAAGGTACAAAAAAAGTCGGTTTTCTGCAAAATTTGGCGCGCACACATATAAGGTCGAGATGTATCTGCCAAATTTTTGTTTGAAATTTTTCCACACTTTGAAATATATTTTTCGCGTGCAGGAGCGCGCGCTCCCAGGAGCATCAATGGATTTCCGTATCAAAACTGATTTTCTTGGGCACGCGCAAGTGTCGTATCCAACAACTGCTCTATAATAGGGCACTAAAAAGTTAGTTCTCCTCCGCCCACCATATTCGTCGCCCCAAGCACAGCTCGGAGCTTCTACCACCGACCACCCTCGTCCGACCGTGCGCTCTGAGTCCATGACGACGCCGACCACCCTCGTCCGACCGCGCGCTGAGTCCATGACCGACGACCATGTCTATGGTGTGCGCAAGTCCCGACCTTTCCTGCAGCCGAACTGCACACAACACAAACCAAAGAACTACAGTGACTGCTGTCGACCAAAACAACTTGCCATAGTTCAGGTAAACTGAACAAATCGACTTCTGAATATCAATCTTTCGGGCTCAAGATAATCTGAACTTGCCACGCTAATGTGTATCTGAACAAATTGAGATCTGAATGTCAAGATACAGTACATCTGAATGTCTATCTCAATTTGAAATATGGGCGAGTGCACACGTAGCAGCTAATGTCTAATTGTCTATCTGAATGTGAGTAAATCTGAATGTCTATATTTATGGGCAAGTGCACGCGCAGCACGAGCATGCTGGGCACCGTCCGCGCCATCGTGTATGCTCCCATCTTGACGCCGCAGAACACCAGCCTGCAGCTCTCGCTCCTGCTATCCACCTGCAGCTCACGCGGCCGGGACTTTTGGTCTCCTGGACGCATGCGTCGACGCCGCCGATGGTGCACGCGAGCGAACGCGGTGGTGCTAGCTTCCTATGACACGCTGCAGGTCGGCAGTGATAGTGAGCGCCACCAACCGCTGTGTACGCTGCCGTTGTCTCGAGTGCCAGGGGAGCCGACTCGCCGTGTACGCCGCTCACGGCTGGCCGCCCGCGACGTCGCTCGCCTCGCGTCGTGTATGCCGCCATTGCCGCGAGCGCCGGAGGAGCCTCCTCGTTGCTGGTTCGCAGCTCGGCATGGCCCTGTCTCGGTCGTCAATGTTGGCCCAAATCTCCGGCCGCTTCACTTGCTGACGAGCACAGGAGCTAGGACGGGACAGTGCAAATTCGGACATGGCGCCAGCGAGGACGCTGTCGGCGCCACTACATTCGCAGTCGACAACGGAGGTCGAGATGGCGGGGGTTGGAGCTCGCCGGGGTGGCAGGGATGGCCGACGGCTAGGGGAATCGGTAGTATTTGATGGCACCGCCGCCGTGGATTAGCAGCGCGCAGCCGTCGACGCACTTGTAGCGGGTGGCATCAAAGGAGATGGGGGAGGGGACTGGAGGAGACGGTGAGGAGGAGGCATGGGAGGCGTTGAGGAACCGACGACGTTGGCACCGTACTTGTGGTTGGCAGCATCCGAGATGGGAAAGGAGGCCGTGGAGGGGAGATTGTGGTGGTGGTGGCTCCTGCGTTGGAGAGGAAGCATGCGAGGCATTGGGGGCAGATGGCGCCGGCGGCGGCAACAGCCATCGCGCCAGATTTGGCTGGCTGGAGGAAGGTGGATGTGGATGGATCTGGTCATCTGGATCGGTCCGGAAGAAGAAGACTGACGTGTGTCTTTTTGCTAAAGTAGCCAAGATCGCTTTCGATGCGTTAGATGTCGATCGGACGGCCGAAATTGCTAGATGGCAGGCACACCATCATCACCAATTGTACTTTTTATAAGAGTAGAGATTTACGCCGTGTCGGCAGAATGGTACTCGCCGTATCTACTTCGGGCTGAGAGATCTTCTGCAGTAATGTACAGTGCGGGGCAGTATTACCAATGACACGTGGAGTTGGATCAACATAACAGTAGCTGTACTGCACAGTATGTTTTCAGAGGATCACAACCCGTGAAGCCGAATCCAGATGACAATAACGGTACTGCATGCTATGCTATTGCAGAGTATCCCAATCCATAATATATCTGGCACTCGCAAAAGAAAACTAAGAGCATCTATAACCGGTCTTCTCAAACCCTTGTATAAGTTCGGACAGATGTCCGGTCAGTGACCGGTCATAAAAACATGACCCAATCGGGCTCTTTAAACTGGCTCTATACGTCCAGGCTGACCGGCAACCCTCATATCCGGCTCAAATTTGGGGTGGATATGAGGAGACCCGGATGCGCTTGGGAGCGTCCGCTACGTCGGATCCGACAGATAGGACCCCTCACAAATTGCACCAAATTCTCGCCCTCCTCCCCAAATCTTGTCAGACGAGACATTGCCTCTTATCTCTTCTCCCTCATCTGCCCGGACCCTCCCCTAGCTCCGTCACCACCCTAGCTCTGTCGTTGTCCCGATCCCTCGGCGCCACCACCACGCCACAAACCTACTCCCCGGCCACCCCTTTGCACCGAACCCCGTCGCCGCCCCGGACGCCGTCGCAGTAAGCCCGGCTATTCCTGGTGTGCGCCTTGCCCTTTATGTGTCCGACAAATTGTCTGAGCAGTTTTGTCTCATTCTTTTGTAGGAAAATGATGGATTCAGATAGTCATCGGATGAGGAGTACGAAAACTCAGAGTTGATACGTTAATGCAAAAGGAGTTCTTCGATTCGTCAGAGTCGGATGAAGATGTCGATGATCGTGAGCATCCAGGAGGAAATGGACAACAAGGTGGAGCACATTCTGAACTTCAAGGGCTTGATCAAAGGGAGAAGAGTTTTTGAACCGAGATAGGGTCGTTGGAGTAGGGTTGCTCTATAAGGACTACTTCCAACCTGGACCAACATTCCCTACTACATGGTCTCATTGACGCTTTTATATGCGCAAACCCTTGTTGTTGCGACTGGTAAAGGGAGTGGAGGCACATGATTCCTACTTCAAGCTCACCGGGAATTGTTGCACACAACTCTCCTTCTCTGCTAAGCAGAAACACACTGCTGCTTTGAGGATGCTTGCACTAGGTACCACCGCCAATTCTGTCGTGGATTTAACATGGCAGATGCCCTTGTGAATGGACTTAGGTGTGGAGCCATCGCAACGTAGGTTAGCTCGAAGGGGTTGAGCGGGACAAAGGACACAAGAGTTTACCCAGGTTCGGCCCCTCACAACGAGGTAAAAGCCTACGTCCTGCTTCTAGTTGCATTGCTTGAGTTTCGATTACAGGGGAGTGATTACGCTTGACCTAGCTATCAATCAGTTGTTTCTTGAGTTCACCCGCCGCCAGGTCTTGCCTTTATATGCACAGGTCGAGGTCCGACGGCTTACAAGAGTCCAGGTCGGGTCACACAAACGTAACCGACTCTGGTTCTAATTTCCTTGCCTTATAGAGCAAGTCATCATCGAGCGGCTCATACCTTCGAGTCTTGAGTCGCCTCAGGGTCTTGGGCCTTCAATAGGCATGCCCATGAGCCGCCGCCATATTGTCTTTTCTTCTTGGGCCCCTTTGGGTCCTTTGCTATGAGTCACCAACTGTGTAACCCGGCCCCTCCTAGGCGGGTCACACCACGGGGCTATATCCCCAACATTAGGCCCCAGATTGATTTGAACCTGTTCATATCAATCTTCATCCTTTTGTTGGCGAATCTCTTAAACTCCTTCAATATTTAAACTAAGAAACTTTCATAACCCGCCATGACGAACGGTGACATCATGTCATTAATTTCAGAACAATCCCATGATATCATAACAGATCTTTGCATAAATCAGCCATTTCGAGAATCAAGGCGCCTCCGCTGTTAAGATAATGATGATGCCTCCTTGATTTCCGCGCCTGCCGTTTACTGTTTCACTTTTTTCCTTATAAGTGGGTACGAGGGGGTACATTTTTCACTTTTACCCCCATCCCTCTTGCTTCTTCATCTTCCTCGCGCTGCCACCATGACCAGAGCTCCACCGCCACCGTTCCTCACCAGCGACTTCAACACAGGCCACTGCATCAACCTGACCAGACCAGACAACGGTGGTGCACCCCTGCTCTTCAGTCAAGCATCCACGTAAAGCTCTTTCTTTGACCTGGATCCACATTAGACTGATTCTGTTCATAGGGTTCGTCGGAGTTCATCGTATTTGTGCAAGTTCATCATAGTTCATCTACCAGGCTGCTTAGTTCAAGCCAAAACGACAATGAAATCCTGCGGCGATAGTCTTATTATCCGCCCATTATCATAGATGCATCCCTTTTTCCTGAGATTCAATCCTTGCTCGCGTGTTCTTCCACTGTCATGTTTTAGGTTTAGCAATTATTCACCTTTTCTGAACTGTTGTAGATCCGTAAATATAGTTGCAAACCTATGAAACATGTTTGCTCCATAATTAGTAAGATTCAATCATCTTGATTTGATAGTCAACTGACCCACCATTCATCGTCTGAGCGGCTTAAATAACAATCTCTATGACCCGCCAAAACTTAGCCAGCTTAATCATAATGCATTGTCCAAAAGTCCAGAACCTTGTATGACCCATCGACAATGTTGGCCGACTCATATTTATCAACTTGATCATGATCTCATAATCCACCAGGAAATGGCCGACTTAAACATGAATTTTATAATTATTAAGTAGTTCAACACCATGACTTTAACCTGTCATACCTTTATTCTGCCAGCAATGACTAGGACTCCCACTTCTTGCGATTGGGTCGACTCCCAAGTCTCCGCATTACAGGAGTATGTAGACATGGGAATTTTACCATCCAAAGAGGTCATACGTTGGCAAATCCCCAGCTCTGAAACAACTCCAGAACCTCAAGAAGGCGAAATCGTGATCTTTGTAGACCACCTTCTTCGTGGTTTCTCTCTGCCCGGGTCAAAGTTTTTTTGTGACGCTCTGAACTTTTATCAACTTCATCCTCAAGACATTGGCCCCAACTCTGTCTCCAATTTATGTATTTTTTAAGTATTCTGCAAAGTGTACCTTGGAGAAGAGCCTACTGTTGATCTCTTCAGAGAATATTTTTTATCTCAATCATCAAACTGAGATGACTAATGGACCTAGCTCTATTTAGCGACGAAGATACATATTTTTCCTGAAGCCAAGCTACCTAGTCACCCCAAGGATTGGAACCTCACTTGGTTCTATTGCAGAGATACTTCTCCGGCTAATGAAAATCGTTTACCGGGTTTTCGCCCCTTCCGGCTCAACACCTACAGCAAACTTCCATATTTATTAACCGCTGCTGAGCGCGTTGAATATGCCCCTACCTTCTAAAAAAATAAGAGCGTTGGTGGCCAATGGCTTAACTGCAGTAGACCTAACGCACTGCTGGGTTGCTTGGAGAACAATAACCTTTGAGCCAGCACGACGGCTTAATGTGTGAATACACCAGAGATACCCAAGATCCGCGGCATTTCAATCAGACATCTTTGAGTGACAGGGATGTTAATGATGTAGTAAAATCAGTGCTCGACGAGCCCATAGATAACTACCGCAAAGTGGGATTGAACCCTTTCTGCAAGCTCAATCCGCCTCCGGCTGTAAGTACCTTACACCATTTTCCCTTTTGCTTATCTGCTGTATATTACATTCCTTACTTTTCTTGTCTATGCTTAAACAGGCCAACTCCCCTTTTTGGAAGAAGAAATTACCTGCTGCCGCTCCAACCAAGAAGCCTAAAACAACAACTCGAGGCCCGGGTCGTCCCAAGAAATCTACTGCTGAAGATTTTCTCAAACTTGATGATGAGTCCGAGGTAGAACTTGACTCCCTTGGTCGTCTTTTTATGCAACTTATTGACGCCGACTCTTCTCAGGGCGACGCAGAAACAAGTCATGCTGATGCAGCAGAGGTAATCCCTATATCCTCCGACTAAGAACCCTTGGCAAGACAAAAAACTCGGCGGGTCATCCGAAAGGTGAAAGTTTCTCATCCTCTAGCTTACTTGGACCCCAACTTTCTTTTGAAGAAGCAGCAACATGAAGCAAGGAGCCCAACATTTAGACTCTGTTTATCCCTTAGCCGCCTTCATACATCAGCCTCTCACTCCTTCTAACTCAAATTATCAGAAGACACATTCGTCGTCTGGCGACTCTTCTGGAACCCAGATGCCCGTCTTCAAAGTTGCCCAAGGATAAGTGCTTCTATTTGTCTATTTATGATTTGTCATGTCATCCTCATATACTTTGTATCTTTATTGCAGAAGAGTGGTAAAAGATAATAAGAAGCAGAAGCTTGGCGGGTCCTATAAAGATCCTAAAACTACTGAGCCAGAGAAACAGTCTACCGACATCTCTGAGGCCCATACTCAAGACCTAGACGATCCCATTAGGGCGTGTTTGGTTGCCCGCATCAGGCCCAGCCTGGCCCGAGCGGGAAGAATTTGGCCCGTTTGGTTTCCTACATTCACTGTGCAGCCCGCATCGCACGAAACTTAGGGCGTGTTTAGTTGCCCGCATCAGGACCAGCCTGGCCCGAGTGGGAAGAATTTGGCCCGTTTGGTTACTTGCATTCACTGTGCAGCCCGCATCGCCGAAAAATCGGCGGGAGGATTTCGGCTCACCTCCTTTCTCTCTATTCCTTCTAGCTAGATCTGAGCTGCAGCTAGGGTTTGATCTAGATGCATGGTTGATTAGTGGTCTGATCTGTGAGCTGATATGGTTGGTTGCTATGTTGCGGTTGCAATTTGTGGTAGGGCTAGATGTTCAAGCATGTGGTAGGCTAGATTAGTAGTAGAGTTTGAAGTTGAACCTTGTGCTTGTGTTGAATCATGCTTAGATCTGTGATTGTAGCTATTGGTGGTCCATTTGTAGCATGTGTTTGTTGTAGATGTATGTTTCTGCTCATAGATTGTCTGGTATGCTTAGTATGATAATGATGAAGCATGTGCTTGCTATGATAGTGATGAACCATGTACATGTATGCTCCTGCTTTCATGGATTGTCCGGTATGTTGTGTGCTATGCTCACTGTCAATGCGTGCTACGATTGTAGGACATGACCACGCAGACGCAAGATCTTAGTCAGGCCATTGTCATGTCCGACAACCAGTTTGCTCCATCGTTTGTCGAGGACTCGCAGCCTATGTCCGAGATGGCACCGGATTCAGAGGTGTTCGAGTCTGATTCCCACTATGTGCCAGTAGTGCTCATTGAGCCAACTCCTACTGCTGCTGCTGTTGCCACTGCAATCAAGCTAGCAGCAGCAAAGGCAAAGAAGGATGGTAGGTCGAGCAACATGAAGTGGCAGCCGTTCATGTCCACGTTCGTGCTGAACAAGATGTGTGAGCTCATCTCTAGTGGAGTTAGGACTGACAAGGGCTTCAAGGAGGTGCACTTGAACACCGTTGCAAAGCAGGTGTTCGAGTTCTGTGGGCAAGAGGTGTCTGCCACCCAGGTGTACAACCACCTGAGGAAGTGGAGAAGTCGATGGATCCAAGTGTCCAAGCTGAGAGACCTTAGTGGCGCCTCATGGGATGAGAACACTTGCTCCATAGTTCTGGAGGCAGAGCACTACGCCGGCCATGTCGCGGTTAGCTCACAACCCTCTTCCTTTTCATACTGTCCACCATTACCTACTCCTAATCGCAACTAACAACACATGTGTTTCATTCTTAGGACCACCCAAGGGACACTGAGTTCCTCAACACACCCATCCAGAACTACAACCAGATGCAGCACATCTTCTCCTTCGGACTGGCACTGGGAAGCATGCCATGGGCTCGGGTGAGCCTCTTGGTTCTCCCATGCCAGATTTCCCTGGGACACCGGACGTCGAGGTCCTTGATGGCCCTGACAAGCCCGCTGCAAAGCCCTTCAACAAGCCATTTGACCCCAACCATGATAGGAAGAGGAAGAGAGGAGGCCTGATGAAGGAGGAGATCAATGTCTTTTGCAGCATGACTAAGGCGGTGAAGGAGGTGGCAACAACCATCAGGGAGTGCAAGCCCCTCGACGTCCACCCTGACATGTATGGCGCTGTCATGACCCAGGGTGGATTCATCGACGAGGCTCTCATGGGAGCTCTCAGCCACCTGCTTGACAACAAGGCCCAGGGTGTTGGGTTCGTTGCGATGGCCGACGCTCACAGGGTGCTGTGGCTCAGGAGCTGGCTGGGCAAGCACTACTACTAGAGTAGTGCTGCCTGTGAGCGTGCATGATCCCCGACGGTGATGGCGGTGGCGACGACGACGACGATGATGATGACGACGTACATTTTGTGTAGCTAGGGCTCAAAAACTATTTGTTGGTCTGTATATTTTGGTGAGGTGGTATATACTAACCCTTACACTGATGGTGAACTTGCGGTGGTAGGAAGATACCCTCTTTTGGATGTGGTGGTAGGTTAACACCAAGGTAGTGCTAGGTTGAACTTGCTATGCCGTATGATCATGCATGCTTTACTTCTCTTCTGATCCATTGTTGTTTCTGTGCTACTTTGCTTGCTACTTGTGCTCCATTGATTTGCTGCTTCAACTCTTCCTCTTGTTCATTGCTAGGGCAAGTGGTATGCCGTGTTCATTGGTGAGGTTCCAATGGTTTATAGTTCATGGGAAGAAGCCAATACACAAGTGGCATCGTATAGCAACTTCAACTATAGAAGGTTCAAGACTAGGCCAGCAGCAGAACAAGCTTACTCCGCCTGGGTGCGAAAGCACGAAGGCAGCAGTGTCGACAGTGCCAAGGTTGGAGCTGTCAAAGTGGAAGCTGCTAAGGTGGATCGTCAGTTCGGCCTGAAGCTGAAGAACTTCATCATCTTCGCCTAGTTCGTCACCATTGCTGTGTTGTGGCGTTGGTGTGCTAGCTGTGATCATTGTGGGTAAGCTCACCAACTAGGGTACAAGGTAAGCACAACATGTACGCCGTATGCAACCAAACGCCGTGTTCATGTGCCCCTAGGGCCAATGCAACCAACCAAACAAAGTGCACTTGGGTATTACCTAATGCAGGGACTAGGGATGCAGGCAACCAAACAAGTTGCGTATGGCGTATTAGGGCCTGTTTTTCCTCAACCAGGCTGGGTTGGGAAGGGTATGCAATGTGACTACTATTCCAAACTGGAACCAAACACGCCCTAATGAACCGCCACCATGAGTTGATGCCACCATCCCTGAGAAAATGGATGTGGACCTTAACCCGGCAGCCAATCATGACCCGCCGAGCCCTAAGTCACCAACTCCAAAGCCGGCTGAAGAAAATCTTTTTAACAAGGACTCGAGTGATGTGACCATTACTAGGACGACTTACATTGCACCAGGGGCTTCTACTGTGTTAGCCAAACATGGGACGACAAGGCAAAGCTGGATTTGGAAAGCTATGCTACCTTTAGTGCAAGCGACATCCACACAGGGTATCTGGGCCGCCTTCACACTAGCCATGATTTAGAAGCCAGCTTAGTGAATCTCATGAAGGAGAGCTGTGAGGTATGATACTAACCCCTTTCCATATGTACTTATATAGCCGCCAAGTCTTAAGTATAAGAAAAAATTGACTATGCTTGAGACTTTATGAAAATTTCCAAACCATAGCCTCTCAGGGCCGGCTTATCTTATAAAGATGAGCCAGGTCTTCAAATATTAAACTTGAAAGAACCTTGTGCAGTTTCAACAAAATGATGCATACTCACAATTATTTCTAAGATCCAAACATGTAGCCCCCAAGGGCCGGTTTAAACTGACAAGTTGATCTGAGACTTACAGTCATGTAAGAAATCCAAACATGTAGCTGCTAGGGATGTAGCATGCAATTTAAAAAAAATTCCTACGATCACGCCAGATCTATCTAGGAGATGCATAGCAATGACAGGGGGAGAGTGTGTCCACGTACCCTCGTAGAACAAAAGCGGAAGCGTTAGTTAACGCGGTTGATGTAGTCGACGTCTTCACGGTCCAACCGATCCAAGTACCGAACGTACGACACCTCCGAGTTCAGAACACGTTCAGCTCGATGACGTCCCTCGAACTCTTGATACAGCAGAGGGTCGAGGGAGAGTTTCATCAGCACGATGGCATGGTGACGGTGTTGATGATGTGATCCCTGCAGGGCTTCGTCTAAACAGTACGATGATACTATCGGAGGAGTAAACGGTGGAGGGGGCACCGCACACAGCTAAGACATTGTCTGTTGTGCTTTGGGGTGCCCCCATGCCCCCATATATAAAGGAGGGAGGGAGGAGGCCGGCGGCCAGGAGGGGTGCGCCTATAGGGGGAGTCCAACTAGGATTCCCAATCCTAGTTGGAGTCCCTTTCCTTTTTCCAAGAGGGTAGAGAGCGAAGGAGTAGGAGAGGGAGAAGGAAAGAGGGGGGCGCCACCCCTCCCTAGTCCAATTATTACCTGCCATGGGGGGGGCGGGCACCCTGTGGCCCTCCTCTCCTTTCCACTAAAGCCCATTAAGGCCCACTACTGCCCCCCCAGGGGGGGGGGGGTGTTCGGTAACCTCTCGGTACTCTTAAAAATGTCCGACTCTTCTGAAACCTTTTCGGTGTCCGAACATAACCGTCTAATATATCAATTTTATGTCTCGACCATTTTGAGACTCCTCGTCATGTCCGTGATCTCATCTATGACTCCGAACATACTTCGGTCATCAAAAACACATAACTCATAATACAAAGTGTCATCGAACGTTAAGCATGCGAACCCTACGGGTTCGAGAACTATGTAGACATGATCAAGACACATCTCTGATCACTAACCAATAGCGAAACCTGGATGCTCATATTGGCTCCTACATATTCTACGAAGATCTTTATCGGTCAAACCGCACAACAACATACGTTGTTCCCTTTGTCATCGGTATGTTACTTGACCGAGATTCGATCGTCGGTATCTTCATACCTAGTTCAATCTCGTTACCGGCAAGTCTCTTTACTCATTCTGTAATGCTTCATCCTGCAACTAACTTATTAGTCACATTGCTTGCAAGGCTTATAGTGATGATTATTATCGAGAGGGCCTAGAGATACCTCTCCGATACATGGAGTGACAAATCCTAATCTCGATCTATGCCAACCCAACAAACACCTTCGGAGACACATGTAGAGCATCTTTATAATCACCTAGTTACATTGTGACATTTGATAGCACACAAGGTGTTCCTCCAGTATTCGGGAGTTGCATAATCTCATAGTCAGAGGAACATGTATAAGTCATGAAGAAAGCAATAGCAATAAAACTTAACGATCATTATGCTAAGCTAACGGATGGGTCTTGTCCATCACATCATTCTCTAATGATTTGATCCGATTCATCAAATGACAACACATGTCTATGGTCAGGAAACGTAACCATCTTTGATTAACGAGCTAGTCAAGTAGAGGCATACTAGGGACACTTTGTTTTGTCTATGTATTCACACATGTACTAAGTTTCCGGTTAATACAATTCTAGCATGAATAATAAACATTTATCATGATATAAGGAAATATAAATAACAACTTTATTATTGCCTCTAGGGCATATTTCCTTCAGTCTCCCACTTGCGCTTGAGTCAATAATTTAGTTCACATCGCCATGTGATTTAACACCAATAGTTCACATCTGTATGTGATTAACACCCATAGTTCACATCGCCATGTGACCAATACCCAAAGGGTTTACTAGAGTCAATAATCTAGTTCACATCGCTATGTGATTAACAGCCAAAGAGTACTAAGGTGTGATCATGTTTTGCTCATGAGAGAAGTTTAGTCAACGGGTCTGTCACATTCAGAGCCGTATGTATTTTGCAAATGTTGTATGTCTACAATGCTCTGCATGGAGCTACTCTAGCTAATTGCTCCCATTTTCAATATGTATCTAGATTGAGACTTAGAGTCATCTAGATCGGTGTAAAGCTTACATCGACGTAACTCTTTACATGAACTCTTTATCACCTCCATAACTGAGAAATACTTCCTTAGTCCTCTTCGGATAACTTTGACCATTGTCCAGTGATTCACTCCTGGATTACTATCGTACCCCCTTGCCAAACTCATGATAAGGTACACAATAGGTCTGGTACACAGCATAACATACTTTATAGAGCCTATGACTGAGGCATAGGGAATGACTTTCATTCTCTTTCTATCTTCTGTTGTGGTCGGGCTTTGAGTCTTACTCAACTTTACACCTTGTAATATAGACAAGAACTCCTTCTTTGACTGATCCATTTTGAACTCTTTCAAAAACTTGTCAAGTTATGTACTCATTGAAAAATCTTATCAAGCATCTTGATCTATCTCTATAGATCTTGATGCCCAATATGTAAGCAGCTTCACTGAGGTCTTTCTTTGAAAATCTCCTTTCAAACTCTCCTTTATGCTTTCCAGAAAATTCTACATTATTTTTGATCAACAATATGTCAATCACATATACTTATCAGAAAGTCTGTAGTGCTCCCACTCACTTTCTTGTAAATATAGGCTTCTCCAAAAGTCTGTATAAAACCATATGCTTTGATCACATTATCAAAGTGTATATTCCAACTCCGAGATGCTTGCACCAGTCCACAGATGGATCGCTGGAGCTTGCACACTTTGTTAGCACATTTAGGATTGCCAAAACCTTCTTGTTGCATCATATAGAACTCTCCTTAGATATATCCATTTAAAGAATACAATTTTGACATCCATTTACCATATTTCATAAAATATGGCAATTGCTAACATGATTCGGACAGGCTTAAGCATCGCTACGGTTGAGGAAATCTCATTGTAATCAACACCTTGAACTTGTCGAAACCCTTTTGCGACTAGTCGAGATTTGTAGATAGTAACACTACCATCAGGGTCCGTCTTCCTCTTGAAGATCCATTTATTTTCTATGGTTTGCCGATCATCGGGCAAGTCCACCAAAGTCCACATTTTGTTCTCATACATGGATCCCATCTCAGATTTCATGACCTCAAGCCATTTCGCGGAATCTAGGCTCATCATCGCTTCCTCATAGTTCATAGGTTCATCATGGTCTAGTAACATGACTTCCAAAATAGGATTACCATACCACTCTGGTGCGGATCATACTCTGGTTGACCTACGAGGTTCAGTAGTAACTTGATCCAAAGTTTCATGATCATCATCATTAGCTTCCTCACTAATTGGTGTAGGAATCACTGGAACTGATTTCTGTGATAAACTACATTCCAATTCGGGAGAAGGTACAATTACCTCATCAAGTTCTACTTTCCTCACACTCACTTCTTTCGAGAGAAACTCCTTCTCTAGAAAGGATCCATTCTTAGCAATGAATATCTTGCCTTTGGATCTGTGATAGAAGGTGTACCCAACAGTTTCCTTTGGGTATCCTATGAAGACGCATTTCTATGATTTGGGTTCGAGCTTATCAGGTTGAAGCTTTTTCACATAAGCATCGCAGCCCCAAAATTTAAGAAATGATAGCTTGGGTTTCTTACCAAACCACAGTTCATATGGTGTCGTCTCAACGGATTTAGATGGTGCCTTGTTAAAGTGAATGCAGTTGTCTCTAATGCATAACCCCAAAACAATAGTGGTAAATCGGTAAGAGACATCATAGATCGCACCATATCCAATAAAGTGCGGTTATGACGTTCGGACACACCATTACGTTGTGCTGTTCCAGGTGGCGTGAGCTGTGAAACTATTCCACATTGTTTTAAATGAAGGCCAAACTCGTAACTCAAATATTCTCCTCCACGATCAGATCGTAGAAACTTTATTTTCTAGTTACGATGATTCTCCACTTCACTATGAAATTCTTTGAACTTTTCAAATGTTTTAGACTTGTGTTTCATTAAGTAGATATACCCATATCTGCTCAAATCATCTGTGAAGGTCAGAAAATAACGATACCTGCCCCGAGCCTCAACATTCATTGGTCTGCATACATTGGTATGTATTATTTCCAATAAGTCATTAGTTCGTTCCATTGTTCCGGAGAATAGAGTTTTAGTCATCTTACCCATAAGGCACGGTTCACAAGTATCAAATGATTCATAATCAAGTGATTCCAACAGTCCATCTTTATGGAGTTTCTTCATGCGCTTTACACTGATATGACCCAAACGGCAGTGCCACAAATAAGTTGCACTATCATTATCAACTTTGCATCTTTTGGCATCATTATTATGAATATGTGTATCATTACGATCGAGATTCAATAAACCGTCAGCATTGGGTGTATGACCATAGAAGGTTTTATTCATGTAAACAGAATAACAATTATCCTTTGGCATCAATATTATGAATATGTGTATCATTACGATCGAGATTCAATAAACCATCAACATTGGGTGTATGACCATAGAAGGTTTTATTCATGTAAATAGAATAACAATTATCCTTTGTCTTAAATGAATAACCGTATTGCAATAAACATGATCTAATCATATTCATGATCAACGCAAACACCAAATAACATTTATTTAGGTTCAACACTAATCCCGAAAGTATAAGGAGTGTGCGATGATGTTCGTATGAATCTCGGAACCACTTCCAACACACATCGTCACCCAACTAGTCTCTGTTTATTCTGTAACTCATGTTTCGAGTTACTAATCTTAGCAACCAAACAAGTATCAAATACCCAGGGGCTACTATGAACACTAGAAAGGTACACATCAATAACCTTTACATCAAATATACCTTTGTTCACTTTGCCATCGTTCTTATCCGCCAAATGTTTGGGGCAGTTCCACTTCTAGTGACCATTTCCTTTGCAGTAGAAGCACTCAGTTTCAGGCTTGGGTCTAGCTTTGGGCTTTTTCCTGGGAGTGACAACTTGCTTGCCATTCTACTTGAAGTTCCCTTTCTTTCCCTTTGCCATTTTCTTGAAACTAGTGGTCTTGTTAATCATCAACACTTGATGCTCTTTCTTGATTTCTACCTTCGTCAATTTCAGCATCACGAAGAGCTCGGGAATCATTTTCATCATCCCTTGCATACTATAGTTCATCACGAAGTTCCAGTAACTTGGGGATGGTGACTAGAGAACTCTGTCAATCACTTATCTTATCTGGAAGATTAACTCCCACTTGATTCAAGCGATTGTAGTACCCAGACATTCTAAGCACATGCTCACTAGCTGAGCAATTCTCCTCCATCTTTTAGGCGAAGTACTTGTCATAGGTCTCATACCTCTCGACACGGGCATGAGTCTGAAATACCAATTTTAGCTCTTTGTAACATATCCTATGCTCCGTGGTGTTCAAAACGTTTTTGAAAGTCCCGGTTATAAGCCGTAAAGCATGGTGTACTAAACTATCAAGCAGTCATCATATTGAGTTAGCCAAACATTCATAATGTCTGCATCTGCTCCTGCAATAGTTCTATCACCTTGCGGTGCATCAAGGACATAATTCTTCTGTGCAACAATGAGGATAAACCTCAAATCACGGATCCAGTCCGCATCATTGCTACTATCATCTTTCAACTTAGTTTTCTCTAGGAACATATAAAAAACATTGGGAAGCTACAACACAAGCTATTGATCTACAACATAATTTGCAAAATACTATCAGGACTAAGTTCATGATAAATTATAGTTCAATTAATCATATTACTTAAGAACTCCCACTTAGTCATCTAAATGATCATGTGATCCATATCAACTAAACCATGTCCGATCATCATGTGAGATGGAGTAGTTTTCAATGGTGAACATCTCTATGTTGATCATATCTACTATATGATTCACGCTCGACCTTTCGGTCTCCAGTGTTCCGAGGCCATATTTGCATATGCTAGGCTCGTCAAATTTAACCCGAGTATTTTGCGCGTGCAAAACTGGCTTGCACCCATTGTATGTGAACATAGAGCTTATCACACCCGATCATCATGTGGTGTCTCGGCATGAAGAACTGTAGCAATGATGCATACTCAGGGTGAACACTTATACCTTGAAATTTAGTGAGGGATCTTCTTATAATGCTACCTCCGTACTAAGAAAAATAAGATGCATAAAAGATAAACATCACATGCAATCAAAATATGTGACATGATATGGCCATCATCATCTTGTGCCTTTGATCTGCATCTCCAAAGCATCGTCATGATCTCCATCGTCACTGGCTTGACACCTTGATCTCCATCGTAGCATCGTTGTCGTCTCGCCGACTATTGCTTCTACGACTATCGCTACCGCTTAGTGATAAAGTAAAGCAATTACATGGCGATTGCATTTCATACAATAAAGCGACAACCATATGCCTCCTGCCAGTTGCCGATAACTTTGTTACAAAACATGATCATCTCATACAACAATTTATATCACATCATGTCTTGACCATATCTCATCACAACAAGCCTGCAAAAACAAGTTAGAAGTCCTCTACTTTGTTGTTGCAAGTTTTACATGGCTGCTACGGGCTTCTAGCAAGAACCATTCTTACATATGCATCAAAACCACAACGATTTTTCGTCAAGTGTGCTATTTTAACCTTCAACAAGGACCGTAGTCGAACTCGATTCAACTAAAGTTGGAGAAACAGACACCCGCTAGCCACCTGTGTGCAAAGCACGTCGGTAGAACCAGTCTCATGAACGCGGTCATGTAATGTCGCTTCGGGACGCTTCATCCAACAATCCCACTGAATCAAATTAAGACGTTGGTGGTAAGCATTATGACTATTATCACCCACAACTCTTTGTGTTCTACTCGTGCATATCATCTATGCATAGACCTGGCTCAGATGCTACTATTGGGGACGTAGCATGCAATTTAAAAAAATTCCTACAATCACGCAAGGTCTATCTAGGGGATGCATAGCAACGACAGGGGGAGAGTGTGTCCACGTACCCTCGTAGACCAAAAGCGGAAGCGTTAGTTAACGCGGTTGATGTAGTGGAATGTCTTCACGATCCAACCGATCCAAGTACCAAACGTATGGCACCTCCGAGTTCAGCACACGTTCAGCTCGATGACGTCCCTCGAACTCTTGATCCAATAGAGGGTCGTGGGAGAGTTTCATCAGCATGACGGCGTGGTGACGGTGTTGATGATGTGATCCGTGCAGGGCTTCGCCTAAGCACAACGATGATACTATCGGAGTAGTAAACGGTGGAGGGGGGCACCACACATGGCTAAGACATTGTCTATTGTGATTTGGGGTGCCCCCATGCCCCCGTATATAAAGCAGGGAGGGAGGAGGCCGACGGCCAGGAAGGGCGCACCTATAGGGGGAGTCCAACTAAGATTCCCAATCCTAGTTGTTGTCCCCTTCCTTTTTCCAAGAGGGGAGAGAGGGAAGGAGTAGGAGAGGGAGAAGGAAAGAGGGGGGGGGGGGGTGCCGCCCCCTCCCTAGTCCAATTCGGACCTGCCATGGGGGGCGTGCGGCCACCCTGCAGCTCTCCTCTCCTTTCCACGAAAGCCCATTGAGGCCCACTACTTCCCCGGGGGGGGGGGGGTCCGGTAACCTCCCGGTACTCCAAAAAATGTCCGAACTCTTCCGAAACATTTCCGGTGTCCGAACATAACCTTCCAATATATCAATATTTATGTCTCAACCATTTCGAGACTCCTCGTCATGTCCGGGATCTCATCCGGGACTCCGAACATACTTCGGTAATCAAAAACACATAACTCATAATAGAAAGCATCATCAAACGTTAAGCATGCGGACCCTACGGGTTCCAGAACTACGTAGACATGATCGAGACACATCTCCGATCAATAACCAATAGCGGAACCTGGATGCTCATATTGGCTCCTACATATTCTACGAAGATCTTTATCGGTCAAACCGCACAACAACATACGTTGTTCCCTTTGTCATCAGTATGTTACTTGCCCGAGATTCGATCGTTGGTATCTTCATACCTAGTTCAACCTCATTACCGACAAGTCTCTTTACTCGTTCCGTAATGCTTCATGCCGCAACTAGCTCATTAGTCACATTGCTTGCAAGGCTTACAGTGATGAGTATTACCGAGAGGGCCCAGAGATACCTCTCCGATACACGGAGTGACAAATCCTAATCTCAATCTATGCCAACCCAACAAACACCTTCGGAGACACTTGTATAGCATCTTTATAATCACCCAGTTACGTTGTGACGTTTGATAGCACACAAGGTGTTCCTCTGGTATTCGGGAGTTGCATAATCTCATAGTTAGAGGAACATGTATAAGTCATGAAGAAAGCAAATAGCAATAAAACTTAACTATCATTATGCTAAGCTAACGGATGGGTCTTATCCATCACATCATTCTCTAATGATGTGATCTCGTTCATCAAATGACAACACATGTCTATGGTCAGGAAACATAACCATCTTTGATTAACGAGCTAGTCAAGTAGAGGCATACTAGGGACACTTTGTTTTGTCTATGTATTCACACATGTACTAAGTTTTCGGTTAATACAATTCTAGCATGAATAATAAACATTTATCATGATATAAGGAAATATTTCCTTTAGTAGCCCCCAAGGGCCGGCTTAAACTGACAAGTTGAGTCGGGGACTTCAAAAATGAATTAACCCCCATTAGCCCCCAAGTGCCAAGTAGAGTACTTGTAGTATGCTTGGGACTTTAACTGAATAACAACACCAATAGTTAATCCTTGCTTTGTAACTATCCCTTCATCATTGTATTTCAGGCAGAATTGAGCATGAAGGAGTCGCAAGTGAGCGATTCAGGAAAATATGAAGTTGCAGTAGTAAGAAACATCAAAGGACAAGTATGAGTTGAAGGCCTCGTTAGAAGCAATTGAAAAGTTGAAGGCAAATTTTGACGCTGAGAGAGGCGTCTGGGAAACTGACAAGGCAGCGCTGGCGAAAAGGGCCAAAGATGTTGAAGCTGCACTTAAGCCGGTGACTGAAGAGTTATCCGGCTTAAAACAACACATTATGCAAATGACAATCGCCATCTTCGGTAAGCATAATATGTCAATCCAATTTGTTAACTCGTCGTTCTTCTCGTATGTGTGTGTGTAGTTATAACCCGCCGGCAACTCTTGTCTGTAACAGGCGCCAGAAGTGCCAGCCCTTGCCAAGACATGCTATTAAAGCTGAAGGCCATCTATTCTTTAACAGAACAACTATATAGCGGCACTCTCCGCGGTTGATACGTCTCCGACGTATCTACTTTTCCAAACACTTTTGCCCTTGTTTTGGACTCTAACTTGCATGATTTGAATGAAACTAACCCGGACTGATGCTGTTTTCAGCAGAACTGCCATGGTGTTGTTTATTGTGCAGAAAACAAAAGTTCTTAGAATGACCTGAAAATCCACGGAGATAACTTTTGGAAAATATAAAAAATATTGGTGAAAGAATCAAGGCCAGGGGCCCACACCCTGTCCACGAGGGTGGGGGGCACACCCCTCCCCCTGGGCGCGCCCCCTGTCTCGTGGCCCCCCTGATGCTCCACCGACCTCAACTCCAACTCTATATATTCCGTTTCGCGGAGGAAAAAACCAGAGAGAAAGTTTTATCACGTTTTACGATACGGAGCTGCTGCCAAGCCCTAATCTCTCTCGGGAGGGCTGATCTAGAGTCCGTTCGGGGCTCCGAAGAGGGGGATTCATCGCCGTCGTCATCATCAACCATCCTCCATCACCAATTTCATGATGCTCACCGCTATGCGTGAGTAATTCTATCATAGGCTTGCTGGACGGTGATGGGTTGGATGAGATTTACCATGTAATCAAGTTAGTTTTGTTTTTGATCCCTAGTATCCACTATGTTATGAGATTGATGTTGCTATGACTTTGCTATGCTTAATGCTTGTCACTAGGGCCCGAGTGCCATGATTTCAGATCTAAACCTATTATGTTTTCATGAATATATGTGAGTTCTTGATCGTATCTTGCAAGTCTATAGTCACCTATTATGTGTTATGATACGACAACCCCGAAGTGACAATAATCGGGATACTTCTCGGTGATGACCGTAGTTTGAGGAGTTCATGTATTCACTATGTGTTAATGCTTTGGTCTGGTACTCTATTAAAAGGAGACCTTAATATCCCTTAGTTTCCACTAGGACCCTGCTGGCACGGGAGGGTAGGACAAAAGATGTCATGCAAGTTCTTTTCCATAAGCACGTATGACTATATTCAGAATACATGCCTACATTACATTGATGAATTGGAGCTAGTTCTGTGTCACCCTATGTTATAACTATTACATGAGGAATCGCATCCGACATAATTATCCTTCACTGATCCAATGCCTACGAGCTTTTCACATATTGTGCTTTGCTTATTTACTTTTCCGTTGCTACTGTTACAATTACTACACAACTGCTATCTTTACTTTTGCCATTGTTACCATTATTATCATACTACTTTTCTACTAAATACTTTACTGCAGATACTAAGTTATCCAGGTGTGGTTGAATTGACAACTGAACTGCTAATACTTGAGAATATTCTTTGGCTCCCCTTGTGTCTAATCAATAAATTTGGGTTGAATACTCTACCCTCGAAAACTGTTGCGATCCCCTATACTTGTGGGTTATCAAGACTATTTTGTGGCGCCGTTGCCGGGGAGCATAGCTCCATTCTTTGAGTCACTTGGGATTTGTATCTGCTGATCACTATGAGGAACTTGGAAGATGAAAGAACAAAGATTTTCCCCTCAACTATGAGGGGAGGTAAGGAACTGCCATCTAGCTCTACACTAGATTCTCCTTCTGTTTTGAGTAAGCTTGCGACACCTAAACCTGCTACTGCTATGAATTCTGATATGTCGCATGCTATTGATGATGCCACTTCTGATATGCATGATACTTATGATGAAACTACTTCTATGCTTGATACTACTATGCCATTAGGTGAATATCTTGATGAACAACTTGCTAGGGTTAGAGAGAATGAAATTATTGAAGGTGAAATTATTTATGATAGTGTTGATGAAGGTTCTCCCCCTAAGTATGAATTCCTGTTATTCCTGAGGGTTATATTATGGATGAAGAAGCTGCTAGAGCTATTTTTGCTTGCAGTGATAGATATGGTCTTAAGAAGTTATTAGCTAAATGGAAGTAGCAATCTCTTAATGCTAGAATGAAACCTGACCCTGCTTTTGCTACTTCACCTATCTGTGTTACTGATAAGGATTATCAATTCTCTGTTGATCCTGAAATTATTACTTTGGTTGAATCTGATCCTTTTTATGGCAATGAATCTGAAACTGTTGTGGCACATCTTACCAAGTTAAATGGTATAGCCACCCTGTTTACTAATGATGAGAAGTCTCGCTATTATTATATCCTTAAGATATTTCCGTTCTCATTAAAGGGTGATGGTAAAACGTGGTTTAATTCTCTTGATCCTGGTTGTGTGCATAGTCCCCAGGATATGATTTATTACTTCTCTGCTAAATATTTCCTGTTCATAAGAAACAAGCTGCCTTGCGGGAAATATATAATTTTGTGCAAATCAAAGAAGAGAGTCTCCCACAAGCTTGGGGGAGGCTTCTCCGATTACTTAATGCTTTGCCTGATCATCCTCTTAAGAAAAATGAAATACTTGATATCTTTTATAATGGACTAACCGATGCTTCCAAGGACCACTTGAATAATTGTGCTGGTTGTGTTTTCAGGGAAAGAACAGTCGACCAAGCTGAATTACTATTGAATAATATGTTGACTAATGAAAATAATTGGACTCTTCCTGAGCCTATTCCTGAGCCTATTCCTAAACCAACCCCGAAGAAGAGGGGTGTTCTATTTCTCATTCCTGAAGATATGCAAGAGGCAAAGAAATCAATGAAAGAAAAATGTATTAAAGCTGAAGATATTAAGAATTTACCTCCTATTGAAGAAATACATGGAATATACCGCCTGTTGAAGAAACACATTGTCTTGATAACCCGACACAGGTAGTAGAGGTAAATTCTCTCTATAGATATGATAAAGTTGAAATCCCGTCTATTAAATTTCCTAGCCCATGTTTAGATGAATTTGATGACTTTATGGCTAGGCAATAAAGTTTTAATGCTTATGTTGGTAGATAATTAAAGAACAATGCTTTCATGATAGGACGCTTGAGTGAGTATATGGCTAGAGTTAAAGGTGAACTTAAACTCATTAGCAAATATGCTTCTATGGTTACCACTCAAGCTGAACAAGTACTTAAAGCTCAAAGTGATTTGCTCGATGAATTAAACAATAAACATGATTTTGCTGTTAGAGTGGCTACTAGAACTGGTAGAATGACTCAGGAACCTTTGTATCCTGAAGGCCACCCTAAGACAATTGAGCAAGATTCTCAGAGAAATAATTTAGATGCATCTAGTCCTTCTAAAAAGAAGAAAAAGAAAAACGACAGGACTTTGCATGTTTCTAGTAAACCTGTTGTAGACACACCTGAGAACCCCAATGATATTTCTATTTCTGATGCTGAAACACAATCAGGTGATGAACATAAACCTAGTAATAATTTTAATGATAATGTTCATGTTGATGCTCAACCTAGCAATAATAATGATGTAGAGATTGAACCTGTTGTTGATCTTGATAATCCACAATCAAAGAATCAACGTTATGATAAAAGAGATTTTGTTGCTAGGAAGCACGGTAAAGAAAAAGAACCATGGGTTCAGAAAGCCATGCCCTATCCTCCTAAACCATCCAAGAAAAAGGATGATGAGGATTTTTAGCGCTTTGCTGAAATGATTAGACCTATCTTCTTACGTATGCGCTTAACTGATATGCTTAAAGTAAATCCTTATGCTAAATATACGAAGGATATCATTACAAATAAAAGAAAGATACCGAAAGCTGAAATATCCACCATGCTTGCTAATTATACTTTTAAGGATGGAATACCAAAGAAACTTGGAGATCCAGGAGTACCAACTATACCATGCTCCATTAAAAGAAATTATGTTAAAACTGCTTTATGTGATCTTGGAGCCGGTTTTAGTGTTATGCCTCTCTCTTTATATCATAGACTTGAATTGAATAAGTTGACACCTACTGATATATCTTTGCAAATGGCTGATAAATCAACTGCAATACCTGTCGGTATTTGTGAGGATGTGCCTGTTGTGGTTGCAAATGTCACTATCTTAATGTACTTTGTTATTCTTGATATTCCCGAGGACGATAGTATGTCGATTATCCTTGGTAGACCCTTTTTGAATACTGCAGGGGCTGTTATTGATTGCAACAAAGGCAATGTCACTTTTCATGTTAATGGTAATGAGCATATAGTACACTTTCCGAGGAAACAACCTCAAGTTCATAGCATCAATTCTATTGAAAAAAATTCAACTATCATTATTGGAGGTTTTGAATTTCCTCTTCCTGCTGTCAAGAAAAAGTATGATATTCTTATTGTTGGGGATGTTCATATCCCTGTTGAGGTAACCCAGTGTTATTCGAAATTTCTCCGATTCCATGTTATTCAGAATGAGTTTGTTAACAAGACTTGATCAACCTTGTTAGTGGATTCCTTTTGATGATCATGAGATGGATGAAACTAGAAGGCACAAACTTATGTACTCTCTTTTTATTTTCTATTATTTAGAATAAATAAAGAAAAAATAGTATTATCTGTCTATTTTCTGAATTATCCATGCAATAAAAAACATCTCGAAAATAAAAGTGCTCCAAATGCCCTGCAAATTTAGTATGATTTTTTATGGAATATTTGAGGATTTTAGGCACTGAGAACACAACAGGGGGGGCAAGCACCTGGCCAGGAGGGTGGAGGGCGCACCCACTCCCCCTGGGCGTGCCCCCTATCTCGTGGGCCCATGGTGGCCCCCTTCCGCTTATTCCTGCACCCACACACTCCATCTTCCTCCCAAAAAAAATTCCCATCCAGCTCAAGCACGAGTTCTAGCTCATTTTGCTGCGATTTTTGATCTCCTTGCTCAAAGCTCCATTCACAAAACTGCTTTGGGAGATTGCTGCTTGGTATGTGACTCCTCCATTGGTCCAATTAGTTTTTGTTCTAGTGCTTTATTCACTACAAATTGTTGCTGCATAGGTGACCCTATTCTTGAGCTTGCATGTCAAATTTATGAGGTGCCAAGTAATTCTAATGCATGATATAGGCTCTAGGCACTTGTGGGAGTAGTTACTATCAGTTTTGTTGAGTTTGATTCACTTTTATTTTGAAGTTACTAAAAATTTCAGAAATTTTTCAGAGGAAGAAATATGTCCAGGAAAATGTACCAAGGTGGTTCCTCAACAAAGAGAGGACCCAGGCGTGCTATGCATGAGCAAGATGATGAGCTACCAAGAGAAGCTGAAGTGCGGTCTTGTGAGTGGCCGTCAGAAGACTTTATGGTTAATGCAGGCATCAAGGATGAATTTGATGCATATGTGTGTAATGCCGATCTCGAGGACTTCATACGAGATAAGTGTCCTCAGTACTACCAATTGACTGATTCATTTGTGAGAAGATTTAAATATACATCTTCACATAATTCTCAGAATGTCCTGTTTGATATTTATGATCAATCTTATACCATGGACCTAGAAGATTTTACAACTGATTACAAACTCCCACAGTGGGGCAATGTTAATGAACCCCACAAATCTGAATATAAAAACTTTCTTACTAGTATCATTGTGGGAGAATCTAGGGATATAGCACAAGCTACCATAGGGAGCATTCATTTTCCTGCTATACATTATTTTGCTCTCTTCATTGGTAGAAGCATTAACGGTAAAGATGAGCATGTCACATGTGTGTCCCTGATCTTTGTGTCCTCAAAAGCGCTGCATTAGGTAATAAAGATTACAACTTGGGGGCAATAGTTGCACGTAGGTTGCATAATAATGGTATATCTAGATATTTATTTGGGGGAATTTATGCGACCCGTGTTGCTAATTATCTTGGTATATCCCCACGGGAGGGTGATATTGAGTTGCCTGCTGCTTATTTAGATTTTGATGCTATGGTCAGGCACCGTTTTCTTTTGAGGAATGAACAATTCCTCCAGTATCTCCTAATCTTTGACAGACGTCACACTGTCCATGTTACTCTCCCTGCTCCTTCCGTTTTTGATTTCCAAGCAAAACGAAGATATGTTGTCACCAGGGAGGAGGCAGCCAAACACGAGAGGAGAGCGGAGGCAACTTGCCAATATGCCACAACTCAGGAGGCATTGGCTGCTGCATCTCAGTACGACCCCAGTTATAACTTCGGATATCAGCCAGGCTATCCTTGGCATTAGACCAACTTAGGCCAAAAGCCTAAGCTTGGGGGAGTACGTATTTCTCACCGAATTTACATTGATGTTCACACACTTATTCTAGTCGTCAGTGCTCATACTCTTTCATTGTATTATCCATGCTAGTTTAAATTTCTTTTTCTAGCTTTCTTCTTGTGTGTTTGATAAACCTTAAGAAAACCAAAAAAAATTTATTTAGTTTAATTTCCATGCTTGTAGTAGTAATTAAATGAAAACCCAAAAAGATTTCTCATTTTTCTTTTACTTGTTGGGAGATTTCCCGTGTAAATAGTTTTATTTATTTTCTTTCCTTTGAGGGTCGAGAGGAGAAGACCATTACGAAAATGTTTAGTGGCTCGCATATGCATGATTGTTGATTTAACTTAGAGCCCATATTACTTTGTCTTCTCTCTTGAATTGAATGCTTGCAGATTCCAACTTAGTCCAATGCATGTGCACTATTATTATACACACCATTCAGTCGTGCAAGTGAAAGGCAATAATGACGATATATGATGGACTGATTGAGATGAGAGAAGCTGGTATGAACTCGACCACTCTTGTTTTTGTAAATATGATGATTTCATCGTTCCTGATTCAACCTATTATGAATAAATATGTTTGCAATGACATTTAGAGATTATAGTTGCTTATGCCATGCTTAATTAGCTAGGAGCTTATAATGATTTACCTTGCATGCCAACATGCTATTAAAATGGTTGTGATGTGGTATGATAGGATGGTATCCTCCTTTGAATGAATCGAGTGACTCGACTTGGCACATGTTCACGCATGTAGTTGAAACAAATCAACATAGCCTTCACGATATTTATGTTCATGGTGGATTATATCCTACTCATGCTTGCACTTGGTGTTGATTAATTTTAATGCATGTTCATGACTGTTGTCGCTCTCTCAGTTGGTCGCTTCCTAGTCTTTTGCTAGCCTTCACCTGTACTAAGCGGGAATACTGCTTGTGCATCCAAACTCCATAAACCTCAAAGTTATTCCATATGAGTCCACCATACCTTCCTATATGCGGTATTTACCTATCGTTCCAAGTAAATTTGTATGTGCCAAACTCCAAACCTTCAAATGAAATTCTGTTTTGTATGTTCGAGCAGCTCATGTTTCAACTAGGGTTGTCTGTATCTTCTATGCTAGGTGGGTTATTCTCAAGAGGAGTGGACTCCGCTCCTCATTCATGGGAAAATGGCTGGTAACCAGGATGCCCAATCCCATGATCAAAAAGATCAAAGCAAATTGAAATAATTAAACAAAACTCCCCCAAGGCTGTTGCTAGTTGGAGGCACTCATTGTTTCGAGCAAGCCATGGATTGATGCTTGTTGGTGGTGGGGGAGTATAAACTTTACCATTCTGTTTGGGAACAACCTATAATGTATGTAGCATGGAAGATATCGAGATCTCATAGTTGTTGCGTTGACAGTGAAAGTATACCGCTCAAAATATTATTCATCTCTATTTTAAAATCAAGCTCTGACGCCTCTACAAATCCCTCCTTCCCTCTGCAAAGGGCCTATCTATTTACTTTTATGTCGAGTCATCACCCTCTTATTAAAAAGCACCCACTGGAGAGCACACTGTCATTTGCATTCATTACTATTAGTTTCTATTGGGTATGACTTGACTGGATCTCTTTTACCATGAATTACAATGTTTAGTCAGTCCTTGATTTTTAAAGGCGCTCTGCATTTATGTTTTGCGGTCTCAGAAAGGGCTAGCGAGATACCATCTTGTTATATCATATTATAATTGTTTTGAGAAAGTGTTGTCATCCGAGATTTATTATTATTGCTCGCTAGCTGATTATGCCATTGATATGAGTAAACATGAGACCTAAGTGTTATTGTGAATATGGTTAGTTCATAATCTTTGCTGAAAAGATGAATGCTGGCTTTACATATTTACAACAACAAGAGCAAACAGAGTTTGTAAAAGTTTTTCTTTATCACTTTCAGTTTGTCAACTGAATTGCTTGAGGACAAGCAAATGTTTAAGATTGGGGGAGTTGACACGTCTCCGATGTATCTACTTTTCCTAACACTTTTGCCCTTGTTTTGGACTCTAACTTGCATGATTTGAATGAAACTAACCCGGACTGACGCTGTTTTCAGCAGAACTGCCATGGTGTTATTTATTGTGTAGAAAACAAAAGTTCTCGGAATGACCTGAAAATCCACGGAGATAACTTTTGGAAAATATAAAATATACTAGCAAAAGAATCAAGGCCAGGGGGCCCATACCCTGTCCACGAGGGTGGGAGGCGTGCCCCCTCCCCCTAGGCGCGCCCCCCTATCTCTTGGGCCCCCTGATGCTCCACCGACCTCAACTCCAACTCTATATATTCCGTTTTGCGGAGAAAAAAATGAAAGAGAAAGTTTCATCGCGTTTTACGATACGGAGCCGCCGCCAAGCCCTAATCTCTCTCGAGAGGGCTGATCTGGAGTCTGTTCGGGGCTCCGGAGAGGGGGATTCGTCGCCGTCGTCATCATCAACCATCCTCCATCACCAATTTCATGATGCTCACCACAGTGCATGAGTAATTCCATCGTAGGCTTGCTGGACGGTGATGGGTTGGATGAGATTTACCATGTAATCAAGTTAGTTTTGTTAGGGTTTGATCCCTAGTATCCACTATGTTCTGAGATTGATGTTGCTATGACTTTGCTATTCTTAATGGTTGTCACTAGGGCCCGAGTGCCATGATTTCAGATCTGAACCTATTATGTTTTCATGAATATCTGTGAGTTCTTGATCCTATCTTGCAAGTCTATAGTCACCTATTATGTGTTATGATCTGACAACCCCGAACTGACAATAATTGGGATACTTCTCGGTGATGACCGTAGTTTGAGGAGTTCATGTATTCACTATGTGTTAATGCTTTGGTCTAGTACTCTATTAAAAGGAGGCCTTAATATCCCTTAGTTTCCACTAGGACCCCGCTGCCACGGGAGGGTAGGACAAAAGATGTCATGCAAGTTCTTTTCCATAAGCACGTATGACTATATTCGGAATACATGCCTACATTACATTGATGAATTGGAGCTAGTTTTGTGTCACCCTATGTTATAACTATTACATGAGGAATCGCATCCGACATAATTATCCATCACTAATCCAATGCCTACAAGCTTTTCACATATTGTGCTTTGCTTATTTACTTTTCCGGTGCTACTGTTACAATTACTACACAACTGCTATCTTTACTTTTGCCACTGTTACCATTATTATCATACTACTTTGCTACTAAATACTTTACTGCAGATAAAGTTATCCAGGTGTGGTTGAATTGACAACTCAACTGCTAATACTTGAGAATATTCTTTGGCTCCCCTTGTGTCGAATCAATAAATTTGGGTTGAATACTCTACCCTCGAAAACTGTTGCGACCCCCTATACTTGTGGGTTATCAGCAGTCTTATGGCCTTAGGGGGTAACAGAAAGCTGCCAAGTCAAATCAAGGCTGTGCTAGACCACCTTTCCACTTTCCCAAGCCAGATTGACGAGCGAAGACAATTAGCTACCCACGCTGGAGCCATAGTCGCACTTGGCCGGGCCAAAGCCTGGCAGTCGGAGCTTGACCCGGAGGAAATAACCATCGGGTGTCCTGAATTCAAGGATTACCAGTCACCCTTTAAAGAGAAGGACTTCAATCACTGCGTCCGGGAGATGCGTCCTGTGGCTTGTAAGCTGGCGGAAGAGTTAAGCTTGAATAAATACATGGCGGCTTATGATAGCAATAATCAGAAGATTAAGCCGCCAGCCCATGACGTGGTCAATCTCTTTCCTCCTCGGCGTAAGCACATCTTTGCTCCTAACGTCGATCATTCTATTATTCTCAATGATGATGCCACTTTCGAAGCTTTAACCGGCATCAATTGGACAACGACTGATCTTCAGATGATCGACGAAGAAGAGCCGGCGCGGGATGACCCGGAGTCGTCAACTCACCAAGAAGGAAACCAATGATGAACCCGGTGACTCTCAGGCCAGGGTAGAGGAGTGCCCTTTCGAAAAACACTTTGCTTCAAACTTGTGGGCTTATGATGGCCTTGTAATAGGCCAGATTAAAACAATGCTCCGCCATGTCATGCCTTCATGCATGTTGATCGTAACTTTTGAAACACCATTTTTAACCTTTTATGATGGGCTTGATCTTAAGCATTCATACGAGCCATATCATTACTTTCACTTGCATGTAAAACTTTGTATGTCCTGCCAAAAGAGGTTAAACATATGCTATGGTGACTTAAAGTCAGAAACCAGGGCGGGTAACAACCCAAACATAATATAATCTTATATAATTAGAAAAAAGACTAGAATCAAGGCCATCCAAGCTGAAACAAACTGGCGACTTCAAGTCAAAAGCTAGGGCGGGTTATCAAACCGCGAATATTCATATAATAACTGAAAAACATACCTGTCAATTTGGATCATACTGACAACCAAAAGATTTGTAATCACATAACATCAACTGCTCAAACCAAAGCATACCGATGACTTAAAGTCCATAACCAGGGCGGGTTGTAATCCGAAATATTCAAACATGAGCCACAACACACTGGCGACTTAAAGTCAAAAACTAGGGCGGGTTGTAACCCAAAATAGTCAACCATGACTATCTTAACCCAGAACCAGGTGACTCAGAGATCTCAAAATCGAAACTAGAAAACATAAGAGCATCTAAAAATCCAAACAGAAAATATGCAAATCTCAAAATTCACTAGGCCAACTTTTAATGCATGACCGAAAAAGTGGCTTACAAGCCTCATATTTTGCTTTCAAGGCCGCAATAGTTGTTTGGCGCTCAGGCCTCATGTTTGCTTTCAAGGCCGCAACAGTCATTGGGCGCTCAGGCCACATGATTGCTTTCAAGGCCGCAACAGCCGTTTGGCGCTTAGGCCACATGATTGCTTTCAAGGCCACAATAGCCGTTTGGCACTCAAGCCACATGATTGCTTTCAAGGCCGCAACTACCATGGTTTTACCTAGCTCACTGTAAGCCAGCTCTCACATGAGACAAGCCGCCGTTTTAACCTTAACGAGTTCAGGGTCTTTGAAAAGATTGACTATTAAGAGTTCGGTGTGTCACCTGATGTAGTAACAAGTTGCAAACATGCAGGAAAAACCTATAAAAAGAGGCATTCAAGTTAGTCAAGAGGGTATGAAAGCTAAAGCCAGTGGTTGGAAGCCCCCAAGTGACCTTATGGTCAATCAATAAATACTCAGATACTCAGAAATGAAACGACAGAGGCCCCGTAATTCGGGAATGCCGGCTTTATTATATTGATCATAGATAGTCATATACATTGACAAAAGTATGTACAAAGATAAGAGCTGGCGGCTCAAGTATAGTACGACCGAAGATGTCCAATATTCTAGGGACAACAAGTCTCCTCCTCCGACTTGCGGGAATCCTTGTCCTCATGCACATCAATGAGGTAATACGACCCGTTATTCAGGCTCTTGCTGACCACAAAGGGTCCTTCCCAAGGTGGGGATAACTTGTGCATATCTGTTTGATCTTGGATGAGCCAGAGCACCAAGTCGCCATCTTGAAATGCCCGGGTCTTAACTCTGCAACTATGATAGCGATGCAGGTCTTGTTGATATATCGCCGAACGAGCCGCCGCCAGGTCACGCTCCTCATCCAAAGCATCGAGTGTGTTTTGACATGCTATTTCATTGTCAGCTTCAACATAAGCCGCCAAACGAGGCGAGTCATGACGGATATTGGTACGTCCATTTTGCATCATGTTTTCCTACTGTTATTTATATTGTTTTAATGCATATTAATTCTTTTTGGAGTAATTCTAATGCCTTTTCTCTCATAATATGCAAGGTTCACACAAAGAGGGAGAATACCAACAGCTGGAACTCTGGACCTGAAAAAGCTACGTCAGGCTACCTATTCTGCAGAATTCCAAATGAGCCGAAACTTCACGCAGTTTTTTTATAGAATATATAAGAAATATTGGATTAAATAAGTACAAGAGGGGGCCCACTAGGTGGGCACAACCCACCTATGCGTGCCAGGGAGCCCAGGCGCACCCTAGTGGGTTGTGCCCTCCTTGTCCCACCTCCGGTGCCCTGTTCTGGTATAGAAATCATTTTGACCTAGAAAAAAATAAGGAGAGGACTTTCAGGACGAAGCGCGACGGTCTCGAGGCAAAACTTGGGCAGGAGAACTTTTGCCCTCCGGCGGAGCGATTCCGCCGGGGGAACTTTCGTCCCGGAGGGGGAAATCATCGTCATCATCATCACCAACAACTCTCCCATCTTGGGGAGGGCAATCTCCATCAACATCTTCAACAACACCATCTTCTCTCAAACCCGAGCTCATCTCTTGTGTTCAATCTTTGTACCGAAACTATAGATTGGTGCTTGTGGGTGACTAGTAGTGTTCATTACACCTTGTAGTTGATTACTATATGGTTTATGCAATGGAAGATTATATGTTCAGATCCATTATGCTATTTAATACCCTTTTGATCTTGAGCATTGTTATTATTTGTGAGTATTTACTTTTGTTCTTGAGGTCATGGGAGAAATCTTGTTGCAAGTAATCATGTGAACTTGATATGTGTTCGATATTTTGATGGTATGTATGTTGTGATTCCCTTAGTGGTGTCATGTGAATGTAGACTACATGACACTTCACCATATTTGGGCCTAAGGGAATGCATTGTGGAGTAGTTATTAGATGATGGGTTGCGAGAGTGACAGAAGCTTAAACCCTAGTTTATGCGCTTTTACGTAAGGGACTGATTTCGATCCAAAAGTTTAATGCTATGGTTAGAATTCATTCTTAATAGTTTTCTCGTAGTTGCGGATGCTTGAGAGGGGGTTAATCATAAGTAATAGGTTTGTTCAATTAAGAGCAACACCTAAGCATTGGTCCACCCACATATCAAATTATCAAAGTAGCGAACACAAATCAAACCAACATGATGAAAGTGATGTCGGTGTCAAAACCGGCGGATCTCGGGTAGGGGGTCCCGATCTGTGTGTCTTAGGCTGATGGTAACAGGAAGCAAGGGACACAATGTTTACCCAGGTTCGATCCCTCTCGATGGAGGTAAAACCCTACTTCCCGCTTGATTAATATTGAAGATACTCCCTCCTTCCATCTATATAGGGCCTAATGCGTTTTTCAAGACCGCCTTTGACTGTTGATAAAATTAATACTACATGACATGCATAATGTGAAAATTATATCATTGAAAGCTCCTTTCACATACGAATTTGATGATGTGCTTTGTGTAAGTTGCATGTCATATATTATTGCTCTAATATTTGGTCAAAGTTAACCTCGAAAAACACATTAGGCCCTATATAGATGGAAGGAGGGAGTATGTGGAATAAAAGAGTAGATCTACCACACGACCGTAGAGGCTAAACCCTAAGAGCTAGCTTATGATGGTATGATTGTAAATGTGATCGGCCTTCTAAGGACCATCCTCTCCGGTTTATATAGACACCGGAGAGCTAGGGTTTACATGGAGTCGGTTACAAGGAAGGAAACATAATATCCGGATCGCCAAGCTTGTCTTCCATGCAAAGGAGAGTCCTATCCAGACACAAGCCGAAGTCTTGAGTCTTGTATCTTGACGCTTCTATAGTTCGGACGATGAATATAGTCCGGCTGTCCGGATACCCCCTTATCCAGGACTCCCTCAGTAGCCCCTGAACTAGGCTTCAATGACGACGAGTCCGACGCGCAGTCTTATCTTCGGCATTGCAAGGCGGGTTCCTCCTCCGAATACTCCAAGATGATTATCGAACACATAGACTGTGTCCTGCTCTGCAAGATGATCTTCACATACCCTAGCATAAATCCATTCTACTGGCAATTTTTGCACGTCGTGCCCTTGTATCGCGGCCTGGTCCAACACGAACCGGCGTCTCCTGCTCCACCTCGACTCGCGTCACGAGGCGATTTTATTGGCACGTCCCGCCAAAGCAGAGATCGTGTCCCCCTTAATACGGGCTCTTTTATCAATATGGGCATATGTGACCCCACGACGACCGTTGGTATGATTCCGTGTATTTTTAGATAAGTCTCCAGCGGTCACGCTGAGGACTCTTGGTATTCATCCCTTTTATAAAGGGGTCAAGGCCTACGCCTTTTTACCACTTCTCCTGCTCCTCCTTGCTCCTCGATCTCCAGCACTCAAAACCCAAGCTCCAGCACCCCAGATCCTCCAACATGTCCGGATCCGACGCAACAGGCCGGTGGGTGGCCTCCTCGATTCAAGAGGAGGACATTGCGAAGCTTAGGGAGGTCGGATACCTGACCGCCGATATCCAGCACAGGCTTCATACTCCGAGGCAAGTTATCCCCACGCCGGAGCCCAACAAGAGCATCGTGTTTATCCCTCACTTCCTCCGAGGCCTAGGCCTCACCCTTGACCCCTTCGTGAGGGGGCTCATGTTCTACTATGGGTTGGATTTCCACGATCTGGCTCCAGTCGCAATCCTCCACATCTCGTCCTTCATTATCGTGTGCCAGGCCTTTCTCCACGTCAACCCACACTTCGGCTTATGGCTGAAGACCTTTAATTTGAAGCCGAAGATGATTGAGGGGCGACATGCAGAGTGCGGAGGCGCTATAATAAGCAGAAACGCTGATGCCCCATGGTCAGAGGGTTCTTTTCCGGAAGTATCCGACGTATGGCAACGGAGATGGTTCTATGGCATTGCTCCCAGAGGCACAAAGTGGGTAGCTGCCCCCGAGTTCCGCTCAGGCCTCCATCACAGTTGGCGTCTTGGACCGATGTAGGACGGAACTATGGGCCTGCTGGCGATGTACCAGAACTGCAGAATCGCATCCGGGAGCTTATTGAGAGGGACATAAATCTTGTCAACATAATGCAAGTGATGCTAATCCGGCGGATGTTGCCGTGGAATCATCGGCCTCTCCGGATGTGGGAATTTAATCCGGAGGGTCCGCAGACTGTTAAGCACTTCTTTGGCCTGAAGCTCGAAGGAATGTGTAAATTATTCTTCGGACCTCAAGTAAAGTGTCCGGACACCACCGAGGATGCGGGCCGAAGCTGCAATCGCCTAGATGCCCAAGTAAGTAACCTCAAAGCTGGACACTTCATTTATATTTATCATAACCATTATTCTGAAAACTCTACTGTGGCCAGGAATGGCTTAACAAGGCGGAGAGAATCAGGTGTCCGGTGCCACTTCCTGAAGGCTCGCCTGGTCCCACTATTGCAAAGATGCTGGGCCGGGCGCTCAGCAAAATCCCTTCAGGGAAAGGCGAAGGAAAGGGTAGTGAAGCCGAACTTCACGCGCTACACATCTAGACCGAGGAAATCGCTACCTCTCGTATGGAGGATAGCTGGAAAGGGAAGGTCAAAGCCTCCTCCCCACGCGGGAAGAAGAGGGTCGCCTCCGAAGATTTGGAGGCGGAGACGCCCAAGCAAGGGAAGAAAACATCGCCAGAGGGCTTTGCCGCGACGGGCATCCTCACCGCGTCATGCCCACCAAGGGGCCAGCCCTCCGACGAGCCGTAAGTTATTCATTAATTCAAAAGTGTGGTGTTACTCCAAGATCCATAACCAGAACTTTGTCTTTTGTAGTCCGGCGAGCAGCTCTTCTCAACAGAGTTTGTCTTCGGGGGACCTTCGTTCGGAGATGATGGAGAGTGAGACTCCACCCACCTCTCCGCCTCATGAAGCGGGCGACACGGAGGTGTCGTCATGGAGGGGTCCGGATCTGCCGAAGCCGGAGGCTAATACGTCAGCCGCCCTGAGCCCAGAGTGTTTGGCTCCCACGGGGGGCGATGAGAAGGGTGCGGCACAGTTTAGTGTCCGGCCGGACGTACTGACGAGCTGTTTGGAGCGAGCCGCGCTCTCGGAGGAGCATCGCTCTTTAATGAGCACGGTGCTCACGAAGATTTCATCCGCTACCGGCGGTTTGAATGAGGCATTTACAAGCCTGCTCAAAGGCTTTGAGGTATGTAGTGAAAAATGCGCAATTTTTTTATTATGAAGCGCGCGCTAGGAGTGCTTCCTGTAGATAGTAGCCCCTGAGACTCTGGTTGTCCGCTGTAGACGGCAAACGGGGGATCATATACTAATGGCTGTGCCGTTAATGAGCGCATGACTACACGGATTCGGCAGCCGACCAGTCTGTTGAAGCTGCCGAACTAAGGAGGCAGATCGAATCAGTTGATGCCGATATCACGCTGGTGAATAAGCGGCTGGAGGAGTCACAGGGTATGTGCTCGGCTTCCCTTATTATGATGTATAGGGAAATGTAAGAGGAGCAGAATATTAATGCCATGTGGTTGCACTACAGATGGTGCTGCTGCTGTGGAGGCCCTGAGGGCGGAACTTGCTCAAGCCAAGGAACAAGCTCGGGCTAGCAATGCGGCTGCCCTAAAGGCGGCCGAAGAATTGAGAGCCGAACAGGCTGCTCATCGCCGAAGCGAAGAAAAGATAGCCGAAATGGCTGGGGAGTTAAAGAATGCCACCGACCGGTACGCACTCCTCGAAAAGGAGAGTAAGGCTAGTTCGGCCGAGCTGGACAAGGCACTTAATGCCGCCAAGGAGATGCGGACCGAGATCCGCAGTATGCGGGAAGAGCTCCAACAGGCCGACAAAATCGTGGCTGGGGGCTCATACTTGCTGCGGACGAAGTTCTTGGATCCGAAGTATGCTCCCCTGGTGGGGCACTTGAGTCCTGTAGACGCATATGCGGACTTGGCGAATAGTACAGCTGACGCTGTCAAGTTCTTTGAGGGTCAAGGCGATGAAGAAGTGGAGAAGCTTTTCTGGTCGCAATTCAATGCTCCCACTCGCCCGCTGCCGCTGAATGAGAAGGTGGCTGCTATGGCGGAGCTCCACAGACTGTCCGGGCTGGCAATGTGGTCTGTAATAGACCATCTTTGGCCGAAGGGGCCTAAGACGGACAACTATTTTGGTTTGGTGCAGCAGTTCCTTGGAGCCGTGTCTCAGATTGACGCCATGAGGAGGTCGGCGTGCATAGAGGGTGTGCGGATGGCACTGGCTCGCGTTAAAGCCTATTGGACAGATATGGAGGCCACTGTAATAGCGACCCAGGATCCGACGGGCGACCAATATCCGGCCGAGCACTACTTGGCGCAAGTCACGGAAGGTGCCTGCCTAATAGAGGCGTAGTGCTCGAAGAATGTTTCATTCGAGTGATAAGTCGAGTCATTGTAGGGAACAATGTTTAGTTTAATTATGAGGCTATGTTTATACTTTTGCCCGAAAGTATGATTGTCCCCCCTGTGCGGCCGTTCTTATATGTATAAGTAGTCCAAAAGATAGCAGTGTTGGCTTCAGCCCCCATGCATGTAATGCGGGGGTGTTCAAAAAAGATATGCTTAATCACACTTGATCCAATGTCTTGGTCCATGAAGGAGGTGATCGCACGTCGAACCAGGCAACCGGACTATATAGCTGTAACACTTTCGCTTAGCCATGGGAGTATAATGGTGGGGCTACTATGTAGCCCCTGGTACCTTCACGTGCATCCGAATGCGGGCGTGTGCATACATGGCCGGGAAACGGCCCTTCGTTAAGGCGGAGGAATCTTTAGGGATTCCAGTGAGTCTTCGAGTGGTTGAACAGTCTCTCGCTGTATCATGATAGTCAGTTTTCTGCTTTCTCTACTGAGGCGCTCATCCGGAATAACCAGGGCACAATCACAGTAGTTCTCCTTTGGCCTGCCTTAGCCGGATGATAGCGGAACATAAGGCGGCAAACCCAGGAGCCGTGCAAACCCAACATTTGGCCAAAGACATGATTCGGAGCTGATGCATATACGGCCAAACTCGTGACGCCGAATACTCCCGAGGGTATTTGGTCTTTTGTAAAAGAAGATACGCTGACAAGAGCCTATTGTAAGCCCTTTATTCCTCGGTTCGTGCAATTTAGTCTACCGTGGCCAAATGCCAAAAACGGCAGTATCCTCTGTGGGTATAGAACCCATGGGATGGTTTAAACAACAAGAGGCAGTAGAAAAGGTTTACACAGGGGCTTAATCTAAAAAGAAACCTGTTGCATGGGGCCCTGCTGCACGTCTTCGCCTTTGTCTCCGTTGTGCCATATCCTGGAAGGGTATCGCGCGAACATTGTCTATAAAAAAAAGAAATACTCGTAGGAGGGTGCAACGTAAGTATGCGATTAGTAATAAAAGTGTAAGCTGTTGGCCTGCCAGTAAGGTCGAGCCGAGCGTGGGGCTGTATCAAATATAGATAGCCCCTGGTTTCCATTATGGGATTACATATACGGTGCCCTGTTTGAATTTTATCCGGGCTACCAGACTCGTCTAACCGTGTTTGTGGTCGTAATGACCAATCATGTTTTCTAATACTGGAGGCCGCTTATAGTCCGGCCGCCAGGGCCGTCGCGTATTCCTCTGTGCGTGAAGGGCTCTCTATGATTCCGCTAACGGTGATGACGCCACGGGGACCGGGCATCTTGATTGTAAGGTGGCCATAGTATGGCAATGCGTTGAAGCGGGCGAAGGCTGTTCTTCCTAGCAATGCATGATAGCTGCTTCGGAAGGATGCGACAGTGAAGAGCAGCTCTTTGCTTCTGGAGTTGCCTGGGGAGCCGAATGTTACTTCCAGCACGACGGAGCCCCTGGCACAGGCTGCAACGCCTGGTATCACCCCTTCAAAAGTGGTGTTGCTTTGTTTAATTCTGGATGGGTCTATCCCCATTTGGCGGACAGTGTCCTCGTATATTAAATTGAGACCACTGCCGCCGTCCATGAGGACACGGGTGAGACGATGTTCGTCGATTATTGGGTCAAGCACCAAGGCCTGTGATCCTCCTCGCCGAATTGTAGTCCGGCCGTCCATGTGATCGAAAGAGATCGGACGAGACATCCAGTAGTGAGACATGGGTACGACGGGCTCTACATCGTGCACTTCTATGGGCGCGCGTTCATGCCTTCTCGTGGATGTGTGAGTCGCGTGGATCATGTTTACTATTTTAACCACTGGCGGGAATTTTTTCTGTCCCCCAGTGATCGGCTGGTGAGGTTCATCCTCGTCTTCGCTTGGTGTGCCCCTCCCCTTGTGTTCGGAATTTAATTTGAAGGCCTGCTTGAAGACCCAATACTCTCTATGGGTGTAGTTCGCAGGTTTCTCCGGGGTGCCATGAATTTGGCATAGCCTGTCCAGGACTATGTTCAGACCGGACGGTCCATATTTACTGCCTTTGAATGGCTTCTTTTGTTGATCAGGTCGAGAGCCCCTGAATCCGGCGTTGACCGTCGTGTTTTCCGGGCTCTCTTCCTTGTTTTGGCGTTTGTTTTTATTACGTCGTGGCTTCCCATTGCCATCCCTTATTTCGGATGTGCTGGGGTCGCTGGTGCCTTTACGGGCCAGCCAGCTATCCTCACCCACGCAAAAGTGGGTCATAAGGCTTGTTAAGGCTGCCATTGTCCTTGGCTTTTCTTGGCCGAGGTGTCGGGCGAGCCATTCTTGCGCTCTTGTCGCTATTTTTGCCATTGCTGGATTTTTGGCTTTTGCCCGGGTGTTTTATCTTCCGGGTTATCGCTGTCGTCCTTATTGGGCGTATCTACCATGTATATATCGTGTGACAAGGTAGTAGTCCCGCGCCCCAGGGATTTTGGAGCTTCTCCTGCATTGTCGTCCATACCGTCGATGTCTTCGGAGTCGAAGTCATGCACGTCGGTTAAATCTTCGATCGTGGCAATGAAGTGGGTGGTGGGTGGCCATCGAATTCCTTCGTCGCCTGCTTCCCACTCGGGCCGGACATAGTTCGGCATAGAGTCTCCTGACAAAGAGAGAGACCTTACTAAGTTCAGCATGTTGCCAAAGGGCGAGTGCTGAAAGATGTCCGCAACTGTAAACTCCATTACCGAAGCCCAACCTGGCTCGACTGGCTCAAGAGCGAGCGGACCGGGACCAACAGTCGGATATGAGTCCGGGGCCCCAGGGTAACAGGCCTCCACAGAGGTGGGACCTGTGTTAGGCTCCACTGCCGATCAGTGTGCGGCCCGCGGGGCGGGGTCCAGCCCTCCGTCCATAGGCAATGCAACCTGCCCTGGATGTAGATTCGGGGCTGCTTCGGGGATGAGGTCCCGAGCATTGTCCGACTGCAGGTCTAAGCCGTGCTCGTCGTGACTGTCCGACGTTCCTGGCGCAGGCTCGAATTCGCCGAAGATCAAGTCTCCGCGGATATCTGCCATGTAGTTCAAGTTTCCAAACCTGATCTAGTGGCCAGGGGCTAAGCTATTGATCTGCTCCAACTGGCCAAGCGAATTGGCCCGCAGTGCGAAGCCGCCGAACACAAAGATCTGTCCGAGGAGAAAAATCTCACCCTGGACTGCATTGTTGACGATTGAAGATGCCATCAAGCCTCGAAGCAACGACACAGAGGAACTCTCAATGAAAGCACCAATGTCGGTGTCAAAACCGGTGGATCTCGGGTAGGGGGTCCCGATCTGTGCGTCTTAGGCTGATGGTAACAGGAAGCAAGGCACACAATGTTTACCTAGGTTCGGGTCCTCTCGATGGAGGTAAAACCCTACTTCCTGCTTGATTAATATTGAAGATATGTGGAATACAAGAGTAGATCTACCATAAGATCGTAGAGGCTAAACCCTAAGAGCTAGCCTATGATGGTATGATTGTAAATGTGATCGGCCTTCTAAGGACCATCCTCTCCGGTTTATATAGACACCGGAGAGCTAGGGTTTACATGGATTCGGTTACAAGGAAGGAAACATAATATTTGGGTCGCCAAGCTTGTCTTCCACGCAAAGGAGAGTCCTATCCGGACACGAGCCGAAGTCTTGAGTTTTGTATCTTGACGCTTCTATAGTCCGGATGATGAATATAGTCCGGCTGTCCGGATACCCTCTTATCCAGGACGACTAGATGAAATTCTCGTGTACCCTCAAGAACACTTTGCTTATCATAAGAGACCGTTTTGGCCTATCCTTTGCCTCAAAAGGATTGGGCTACCTTGCTTGACTTTTGTTATTATTACCGTTACTTGCTCATTACAAAATATCTTGCTATCAAACTACTCGTTACATATAATTTCAGTGCTTGCAGAGAATACCTTGCTGAAAACCACTTGTCATTTCCTTCTGCTCCTCGTTGGGTTTGACACTCTTACTTATCAAAAGGACTACGATTGATCCCATATACTTGTGGTTCATCAAGGCTCTTTTCTGGCGCTATTGTCAGGGAGTGAAGCGCTCTTGGTAAGTGGAAATCGGTAAGGAAAATTTATTACTACGTGCTGAAATTTACTGTCACTTGTTACTATGGAAAACAATCCTTTGAGGGGTTTGTTCGGGCTTCACGTCGACCAGAACCACAATTAGTTACCCCTCAATCTACTGCACCTACTGATAAAATTGGTTATTAAATTCCTTCGGGTATGATAGAACAACTGCTAGCTAATCCTTATGCAGGAGATGGAACTGAACATCCTGATATGCACTTGATATATGTGGATGAAATATGTGGATTATTTAAGTTTACTGGTTTACCCAGAGATGAATCTAATAAGAAGGTTTTCCCTTTATCTTTGAACGGAAAAGCATTAGCATGGTATAAGCTATGCGATGATATTGGATCTTGGAATTGGAATCGATTGAAATTGGAGTTTCACCAAAAAAAATATCCAATGCATCTAGTTCATCGTGATCGGAATTACATATATAATTTTTGGCCTCGTGAAGGAGAAAGTATTGCTCTAGCTTGGGGGAGGCTTAATTCAATGTTATATTCATGCCCCAATTATGAGCTCTCAAGATTAATTATTATTCAGAATTTGTATGCTCGGCTTTCTCATGATGATTGATCCATGCTTGACACTTCTTGTATTGGTTCCTTTACGAAGAAGACTATTGAATTCAGGTGGGATCTTTTAGAAAGAATTAAATGCAACTCTAAAGATTGGGAAATCGAGCAAAGCTAAAGAGTCAGGTCTTAAGCTTAAGTAGGATTGTGTTAAATCTTTTACGAATACCGATGCTTTTCAAAAGTTTAGCACTAAATATGGACTTGACTCTGAGATAATAGCCTCCTTTTGTGAATCTTTTGCTACTCATGTTGATCTACCTAAGGAGAAGTGGTTTAAATATCACCCACCTATTAAAAAAGAATTAAAGAACCGGTAATAGCCAAAGATGAAACTATTATTTATAATGTTGATCCAGTTGTTCCTAATTATTATATTGAAAAACCACCTTTCCCTGTTAGGATAAAGTAACATGCTAAAGTTTCAACTGTGGTCAATAAAAGCTATATCAGAACACCTAAACAGTCTGAACAAATCAAGGTAGAACCTAGTGTTACTATGGTTAAAGGTCTCTTGGTTGAAAATATAGATGGGCATGTTATTTACTTCTGTGATGAAGCTGTTAGAATTGCCAAACCCGATGAAAAAGATAAATATAGACCTGTTGTTAGCATGCCTGTTGTCTCAGTTAAAATAGGAGATCACTGTTATCATGGCTTATGTGACATAGGTGCTAGTGTGAGTGCTATTCCTTTTACCTTATATCAAGAAATTATGAATGATATAGCACCCGCTGAAATAGAAGACATAGATGTTACTATTAAACTTGCTAATAGAGACACCATTGCACCACTTGGGATTGTTAGAGATGTTGAAATCTTGTCTGGGAAAATAAAATATCCTACTGATTTTCTTGTTCTTTGTTCCCCACTAGATGACTTTTGTCCCATTATCTTTGGTAGACCTTTCTTGAACACCGTTAATGCTAAAAGAGATTGTGAGAAGCAAACAATCGGTGCAAGTTTTGGTGATGAGTCTCATGAGTTTATTTTTTCTAAGTTTAGTAGAAAGCTTCATAAGAAAGAGTTGCCTAGTAAGGATGAAATAATTGGTCTTGCTTCTATTTCCACGCCTCCTACTGATCCACTAGAATAATAGTTGCTAGACCATGAGAATGATATGCATATGCATGAAACAAATGAAATAGATAAGATTTTCTTTGAACAACGTCCTCTACTTAAACACACTTTGCCTATTGAAACTCTAGAAGGTCCTCCTCCACCTAAAAGTGATCCTGTGTTTGAACTAAAAGAATTGCTAGACAGTTTGAAATATGCTTATCTTGATGAGAAAAAGAAATATCCTGTTATTATCATTGCTAACCTTTCAAAACATGAAGAGGAAAGATTACTGAAGGTTCTAAGGAAGCACCGAGCTGCTATTGGGTATACTCTTGATGATTTAAAGGGCATTAGTCCCATTCTCTGTCAGCACAAAATTAATATGGAACCTAATGCTAAACCCGTTGTTGATCACCAACGACGTTTAAATCCTAAAATGAAAGAAGTGGTAAGAACTGAAATACCGAAGCTTCTGGAAGCAGGTATAACTTATCCTATAGCTGATAGTAGATGGGTAAGTCCTATTCATTGTGTCCCTAAGAACGAGATATTACTGTTGTTCCTAATGATAGAAATGAACTTATTCCACATATAATTGTTACTGGCTACAAAATGGTAATCAATTTTAGAAAATTAAATAAAGCAACTAGAAGAGATCATTTCCCTCTACCTTCTACTGATCAAATGCTAGAAATATTGTCAAAGCACACACATTTTTGCTTCCTTGATGGATATTCTAATTTTTCTCAAATACCTGTCTCACAACCTATTCAAGAGAAAACCACCTTTACTTGTCCTTTTGGAACTTATGCTTACTAGTAGAACGCATGTGCGTTGCCACGGACCTTTTTATATGTTGAACTTTTGGTCCCTTCTAACGACATCATCTTGGTACCCTTGTTGATATATTCCTTTTGAACATCGACATAACCCGTCTCCATCTCCCTCATAATATGCAAAAATAAACATATATAAAAACAGACCTTTTGTAGTATCATGTGCAACATAAATATAGAAAAACAATTATGTGTATGCATCTTTCTGATTCTATAAAACTCAATTATTAACTTTGTCAGATATATTAAAATTGGAAATTGAAAAAATCTCATATACAATATATATTAAATTTTTAAAAACTAAAATAGGGAATATTGAAGATTAATTTTTTATGAACCAAGAGAACTTATTTGGAATCACATGCCAACATGTGATAAATGGCATTGTACACATACCAACAATAAGGACACTGCATCGTGCTCAAAATAAAACATATTTTCATGCTAGACTATGTATTCTATTTCCCCATCGTTTCACCAGAGAAGCAACTCTTCACAAAACAAAAGGTAGAGATACGAAGGAGATCCATGGTTTCCCCAAGGATGAGTCACTCTTTTCTTCCCCATCAGAAGCATGCTTCAGTTCACTCATACTACCACTTCTGGTATTGTGCATCGACTTACATAAACTTCTACAATAGTTTGCTTTTTAGAAGAACACCGATGTGTAGAAGCAAAGAGTATCATTCTCCAAGGACATTTTCTGTTGGATCAGAAGAATGACCCTCCACTGTCTCCCCACCATTAATTGATGTTGAAAGTCATCAAGAATAATCAACTCCTTCATGGGTAGATATTTAAAAATGAAATGTACAAGGCGTTTTTTAGTTATCTTTATTGAGTAGTAGTATGTACTGATGAGTGCTGATGCCCTACATGGGGGGCATTTTTTAGAAGAAGCTCGCTCATGTAAAGGTGAATGTGGGCATGTACTTGCTCATATGAAGATGGATTTGCCTCCCATTTATGGTCTTAAGATTTGCTGGAGAGCAGAGAAACTAACACAAGCATGTCTGATTGTGGACATGTTCATCATTCTTTCGAATTCAGAGGCATATTGACTTGATACGACAGTGGGCTACCATGGGTGCAACTCTCACTGTTCTCAAAAAAATTATGCAAATATCATATGGTAAAAGTACAAGGGCGCCCAAAAATCTACAGTAAAAGTGAAACAATGCTAATGTTTTACCTTTGAAAGAGTAGCCAATATGAAAATCTAAACTGTAATTTTAGATGCTTACACCCACCCTGGGTACTAGCCACCAATAAAGTTTCCTCCATTTTGTAAGCTTCTGTACAATCAACATTATTGTTAGTCTGCATCCTAACAACCTAAAGCAGAAATAACAAAATCAGGTATTACCTAAAGTATAAAAAACAAATCAAGTATTAAGTCACCACTGAAATTGGTCCCAATGAGAGAGTATTGTTTGAAATGAGAATTGGTGTAGTTAGCGAGCAAGTTACAAACACGTACAGTCTAGATGAGTGTAATTGGATACCACAAATGTTAAAGGTATAACTAACCATGGTATCCCATTTGCAAAGCACAAACTTCACACGTTCTCTGTTGTTTAAACAATTCGTGCAAAGCATCCGCGAGGAAGAACTATCTTATGGAACAAAATTTTAAAATAATAAATAATGATAGAATCACAATAAATGGCAAGTCTGGATCCACGAAACAAGAAAACGAGGGCTGATAAGTTGGACCAACATTGCAATATATATATAGAGTGTAACTTGAAAAGATTGTATACTTGACATGGATATTACAGAAGATAAGCATCAGATCAAGTTGATATAAGTGGTGTGTAGAAAAATAACAACATGGAACATATACAAGGGATAACAAGCTAATTCTATGACTATTAGCAGGAAACATCACATGTGCAATAATCTAAAGTAGGTGGTCGCGGACATACACATGTGCAATAATCTGAATATACACAATGCATAATTGGAAGCATTAAATCGCTCCAATGGGTTAGTGTTGCACAATAGTATTCACTCAATATGTTAATCGTTATGATTGACGGCCGCTGATGCACAATAAATAGGGCCGAGGTGGCAAGACCACACGATTGAACTACACCTGCCATGATTCATCGGCAAATGCCTGAAATGCTACAATAAGGTCACTTACCCAGTCGTGTCAGGATAGCATGCAGTAATCGACTCCTGGGATCATACTCCATAGGTACTTGGTCGACAAAATGGTTGATGTAGTCCGAGAGTCCGTTGCAGAGGGTCCATGTTATGTGAGTTCAAATCATAGAAAATATTCGAAATTGTAATGATGTTGAATTGAAGGAAGAAGACATGGGAAAGCTCGATGTCCCTCACGCACCCGGTTCTCCATCTCCATATGACATATATGAACCTGCCATCCGTTGGGTATACCGTGGAACTTATCGTCGTGGAACATAATCTGTTTGCCTTGTTAGTACATGTACACGTAAAACAACATTTTCATCTCCTAGTAACTCCTACAAAAATGAGGATATATGTATCAGCTTCAGCGACACTGTAGTTGTCTTCTCTCCTAGAATAAGCTAGTCAGATGTATCTTTCCAATACTACTCTTTAGAAATTCCGTACGCTAATGGTGATGTATTTAGATGCACAAGGATTTTGCATACCATTGAAATGCCTAGTCATTCCAATACACCGGTCCAACCGACACATTATCATTGTCGGTTAGTGGAGGCTGGTTGTCTCTGTTAATTTCTCCCTTATCATAGAAGGGGCTATGTGGAGACCAAGTTCTAATCTCCGAAATTTTACATCCCTCTTCATTTGCATTAGCGTCATTACTTCTATGGCGCCATCCAAGCTAGCGACATTGTCCAATCCACTTTCCTACCATAGAAAAAATGATCCAAGTAATTCGATGAGCCTAGTTCAAAACATTTTGTAACACTGTTAATCATGCTCTATACAAACAAAAGTGTGACACAGCTGATTGGAAAGATACTACAAACATTTTACTTTCAGAAGATTGAAAACAAGTGTGGACACTATTTTTGCAATGCAATAGAAATGACCATATATCCATAATAGTAGCAAAATCTCATTGTGGCAGTATCTCTTACAGTTAAGAAATATTACAAAACAACACAATTGCACAAGTAGTAGCAGTAGCAAGCAACATGCTATCCTGTCCAAAAAAGTCATATTTACACTATAAAAAATATATTCATAACAAGGGTAACTAACAAAATCATCGTACTGTGCACTACAAAAATATTTGTTCTCGTGAAGAATTACACCAGTTGCGTTAATTACCAAATGAGAAAAATAGTCCATTCATAAATCAGAAGCAATGCAATAGAAATTGGAGTAGCCCCACCAAATATTCATAGGAGGCGAGTATCTTGTGAAGAACTGCTAGTGCTCCCAGTTTTTCAGTTAAAAGAGCATAAGGTCCTACTAAAAAATGGTTTAGAAGCTCATAGACTTTTTGTTGTTCGGGCTACATCAAACAACTCCCCAATGGAAGAAACAACATAGTTTAAGATTCAGTTAACTACTACATGGAACAATTAACAAAATTTTGCAAACTTAGCAAGTACCAACTATTTGGCTTATCTTGCCTCACAGATTCCATATTATTTTGATATACCAAGACAAAGTAGGTACTCTGCTCTCAGCTTTGTGTTGGACCGAACAAAATACAGTGCAACTATCATGATTTATGTAGTTGAGATTCATCAAATGAAGATGGGAGGAAAGCATGGCTCTACCTATTTGATGAAGACCAAAGTTAAAATTAATTCCATGCTAGTTATTGAATTTGATGAGATATAATACCGCACCCAATCTGAAAGTCTGATCTCTCGCCCAAAAATTGTATTCCAGAGTAGCCACATCACAAACAATAATATTACATAGAAAATATTTGTGTTCCCTTGTCTTCTCCTTCTTCATCCTTAGAATGGATCAGAGGATCAGCTATTGACCATCTTAATTGAGCAGGTAGCAAAATCCATCAAGTATAAGCATGGAAAAACTAAATCAAGAATGAAGCATGAAAGAAATTAAGAGAAAAGGGAAGGATCTAAGACAGACAGACAAACACAGACACAGACACACACACACACACACACACACACACACACACACACACACAGAGAGAGAGAGAGAGAGAGAGATGTACCCCTGAATGGAGATCCTCGTCAGTCCATCATTGGCGACGGCGAGCACTTTGCCGCCGACACCTCTCCCTCTAAGCATGTGGACATGTTTTTCGATTTCGGTTTTCGCTTGAGGACAAGCAAGGACGAAGCTTGGGGGAGTTGATACGTCCATTTTGCATAATGTTTTCCTACTGTTATTTATATTGTTTTTATGAATAATAATGCTTTTTGGAGTAATTCTAATGCCTTTTCTCTCATAATATGCAAGGTTTACACACAGATGGAGAATAACGGCAACTGGAATTCTGGACCTGAAAAAGGTACGTCGGGCTACCTATTCCGCACAATTCAAATGAGCTGAAACTTCACGGAGATTTTTTATGGAATATATAAGCAATATTGGAGCAAATAAGTACCAGAGGGGGCCCACCAGGTGGGCACAACCCACCTGGGCGCACCAGGGAGCCCAAGCGTGCCCTGGTGGGTTGTGCCTTCCTCGGCCCACCTCCGGTGCCCCTCTTCTGGTATATAAATCATTTTGACCTAGAAAAAAAATAAGGAGAGGACTTTCGGGATGAAGCACCGCCTTCTCGAGGAGGAACTTGGGCAGGAGCACTTTTGCCCTCCAGTGCAGCGATTCCGCCGGGGGAACTTCCCTCCCGGAGGTGGAAATCATCATCATCATCATCACTAACAACTCTCCCATCTTGGGGAGGGAAATCTCCATCAATATCTTCAACATCACCATCTCCTCTCAAACCCTAGTTCATCTCTTGTGTTCAATCTTTGTACCGAAACTACAGATTGGTGCCTGTGGGTGACTAGTAGTGTTGATTACACCTTGTAGTTGATTACTATATGGTTTATCAAGTGGAAGATTATATGTTCAGATCCATTATGCTATTTAATACCCCTCTAATCTTGAGCATGATTATCAATTGTGAGTAGTTACTTTTGTTCTTGAGGTCACGAGAAGAAATCTGGTTGCAAGTAATCATGTGAACTTGATATGTGTTTGATATTTTGATGTTATGTATGTTGTGATTCCCTTAGTGGTGTCATGTGAATGTCGACTACATGAAACTTCACCATATTTGGGCCTAAGGGAATGCATTGTGGAGTAGTTATTAGATGATGGGTTGCGAGAGTGACAGAAGCTTAAACCCTAGTTTATGCGCTATTCCGTAAGGGACTGATTTGGATTCAAAAGTTTAATGCTATGGTTAGAATTTATTCTTAATACTTTTCTCATAGTTGCGGATGCTTACAAGGGGGTTAATCATAAGTAGGAGGTTTGTTCAAGTAAGAACAACACATAAGCACTGATATGTCTCCAATGTATCTATAATTTATGAAGTATCCATGCTAATATATTATCATTCTTGGATGTTTTACAATCATTTTATAGCAACTTTATATCATTTTTTGGGACTAACTTATTGATCCAGTGCCCAGTGCCAGTTGCTGTTATTTACATCGCAGGAAATCAATATCAAATGGAGTCCAAACACCGCAAAACTTTTTGTGGATTTTTATGGACCAGAAGACCACCATTGGGCCAGAGCAGCACCTGGGGGGTGCCTTGAGGGGGCACAACCCACCAGGATGTGCCTGGGCCCCCAGGCACACCTAGGTGGGTTGTGCCCACCTCGGTGGCCTCCCGCACCCCCTCTTCACTCTATAAATTCTCAAATATTCCAAAACCCTTCGGGGTAGCCCTAGATCAGAAGTTCCGCTGCCGAAAGGCTTCCGTATCCATGAGATCCAATCTAGACCCTGTTTCGGCACCCTGTCGGAGGGGGAGATCATCACCAGCGGCCATCTTCATCATCCCGGCGGCCACCACGATGAGGAGGGAGTAGTCCACCCTCGGGGCTAAGGGTTTGTACTAGTATCTATGTGTTTAATCTCTCTCTCTCTCTTGTGTTCTTGAGATGTCATGATCTTGATGTATCGCGGGCTTTGTTAATATAGTCAGATCATATGGTGTTTTCCCCTCTCTATCTTGTTGTGATGAATTGAATTTTTCCCTTTGAGATTTTGTTGTTATCGGATTGAATATTTTTATGGATTTGAGAACACTTGATATATGTCTTGCAATTGAATACTCACGGTGACAATAGGGTATCGTATTGATTCACTTGATATATGTTTTGGCACTCAACTCGCGGATTCCCGAGGTGACATTAGGGTAATCTATGCATAGGGGTTGATGCACGTTCTTGTCTTTGTTTCTCCAGTAGAAATCTTGGGGCACTCTTTGAATTTCTTTGTGTTTGATTGAGTATTATGAATCTCAATTTGCTTTGGTCTTATTTTAGTGTGAACTCTAGGATAGATCAACCGGAAAGAATAGCTTTGTGTTATTTTAGTACGAACTCTTGAATAGATCAAACAGAAAGAATAGCTTTGAGGTGGTTTCGTACCCTACAAACAATTCTGCCCTATGTTCTCCGCTAGATAGGAACTTTGGAGTGATTCTTCATCGCACTTTGAGGGATGGTTATATGATCCAATTATATTAGCACTGTTGGGAGATTGCACTAGCGAAAGTACGGACTCTAGGCCTCATTTTCAAGCATCGCAATACCGTTTGTGCTCACTTTTGTTACTTTCTACCTTGCTATTTTTATTTATTCAGATTATAAAAATATATTTTTACCATCCATATTACACTTTTATCATCATCTCTTCGCCGAACTAGTGCACCTATACAATTTGCCATTGTATTGGGTGTGTTGGGGACACAAGAGATTTCTTGTATTTGGTTGCAGGGTCGCTTGATAGAGACCATCTTCATCCTACGCCTCCCACAGATTGATAAACCTTAGGTCATCCACTTGAGGGATAATTGCTACTGTCCTAAAAAATACTCTGTGCTTGGAGGCCCAAGACGAGTCAACAAGAATAAAGTAGCATAGTACACATCAAGCTTTTTTCTGGCGCCGTTGCCGGGGAGGTGAGTGCTTGAAGGTATATCTTTAGATCTTGCAGTTGAACATTTTAGTTTCTTGTTTTATCACTAGTTTGGTTTATAAAATAAAACTACATAAAAAAGGAATTAAGATTGCATCATATTATTCATCTTTATAATATCTTTCTTGAAAATGATGGTTCGGAAAATTGTGCTTAATTGTTAGAAGAAGAAGTCAATAAAATGTTTGGCACAAAATATCTGAATGATGAGCATGATTGCAATGTTGTTAGTATGAATTCTTTGAATATCCATGATGCTGATGATATGCAAAGCTACAAGCTTGGGGATGCTATGTTTGATGAATATGATCTTTTTTGTCCCCAAGTTTTGATGTGCAAATTTATTATGATGAAAGCATGCCTCCTATTTATGATGATTATATTGATGAAAGTGGGTTTGGAAGAGTGTCAACTTTAGGTAATGATCCCACTATTTTGGAGGGTGTTGAATCTTGTTACAATATGGAAAAAAGTGGATTTGGAGAGGTCATGACTTTATTTAGTGATGAATCCACCATTTTGGATGAGGTTTATATTGACTATGATAACAAAGTTCCTATCTACTATGATTATGGTGATGACATGTATGCTATATTGAATAATTATACCCATGAAACTTGTCATCTATGATTTTAATTTTCAATCTTATGATAGTTATTTTGTTGAGTTTGCTCCCACCACTATTCATGAGAATAAATTTGCTTATGCGGAGAGTAATAAAATTTCTATGCTTGTGGATCATGAAAATAATTCTTTATGTGATGGCTATATTGTTGAATTCATTCATGATGCTACTGAAAATTAGTATGAGGGAGGAACTTATGCTTGTAGGTATTGCAATAATATCAAGTTTCCTATCTATGTGTTGAAAGTTTTAAACTTTTGCTTGTTTTGCCTTCCTATGATAGTTGATTCCTGTTCCATAAGTTGTTTGCTCAGTAGGAAGTGGGTTAGATTTAAATGTGCTAGTCATGTGCTTCATGATGTCCTCTTTGTGTTTCAATTCTTATCTTTTATGCGAGCATCATTGAAATCATCATGCCTAGCTTAAAAGGCATTAAAGAAAAGCGCTTGTTGGGAGACAACCCAACATTTACACCTACTGTTTTTGTGTTTTCACATGATTATGTTATTGTAGTAATCATGTTTTATTGTTTTTGTTTGAATAAAGTGCCAAGTAAAGCCTTTGGGATCATGTTGGGTGATAGTTAATTTGATCTTGCTGAAAAACAGAAACTTTTGCACTCACAAAAATAACTCTCATTTTTAACATAATAGTGCTTTTGAGTTGATTCTTTTTGAAGAATATTAATATAAAATTGCTCACGTGTTCCTAATTTTTTTCATATTTTTTGGAGTAGCAGAAGTATGTTTTGAGTATAGATAACTACAGACTGTTCTATTTTTGACAGATTCCGTTTTCAATGCATAGTTTGCTTGTTCCCTTGTTTCTATGGCTTATATTGCTCAATATAAATTGTAGAAATGATATGAAATAGTAGGCATTGTATGGAACAATTATGTATCTTTTCTTTTACAGTACCAAAGTGAAATGGTTTGCTCTTTATCATACTAACCTACCTCATGAAGTTCCGTTAAGTTTTGTGTGATTGAAGTTTTCAAGTTGTGGGTGAGATGTCGATATGAGGAGAATAAGGAGTGACAAGACCCTAATCTAGGGGATGCCCAAGGCACCCCAAGGTAATATTCAAGGAATATCCAAGCAACTAAGCTTGGGGATGCCCCGGAAGGCATCCCCTCTTTTGTCTCCAACAGTATCGGTAACCTTACTCGAGGCTATATTTTTATTCGTCACATGATATGAGTTTTGCTTTGAGAGTCATTTTATTTTGTTAGGATTTTCTTGATGTTATTTAGAATAATTTTTTGCATCTTCCATTTCAATAAAAATGTCAAGTATAGCCTTTGCCATGCTTATTTTGCAAGTATACTTGCTGCTGTTTGAAAACAGAAAGTTTACCGCTGTTGCAAAAATTCCCTAGAAAATTCAGAATGTGATAAAATGCTGAAACGTTTTGTAGAATAAGATCTGATAAATTTTCTAAAGCGTAGTAATTGTTTCAGAATTTTTGGAGTTAGGTAAGTAAGATGAATCTTGCATTCTTTACAGATTGTACAGTTTTGGCAGATTGCTGTTATGTTTGCATTGTTTGCATATGTTTGCTTGTTTAATGATTCTATTTGAGGATAGGAGTATTAAATATGCAGAGGCATTTAGTATGCAATGTTGAATAATAATTTTTGTGGTTTTCTACACTAGAGAATGATAAGGTTTTGCATTGGTTTATACTAACTTATCTCAAGAGTTCTTGTTGAGTTTTCTGTGGATGAAAATTTTGAGATTTAGGGAAACCGTGATATGAGAGGAATTAAGGAGACACAAAAGCTCAAGCTTGGGGATGCCCAAGGCATCCCAAATTTATATTTCAATAAGTCTCAAGCATCTAAGGGGCATACCACCTTTCTTCTTCAACAATTATCAGTTAGTATCAGTTGAGCCTAAGTTTTTGCTTCTTCACATGAGTTGTGCTATGCTTGGAATATCATTTTATTTTTGTTTTGCTTGCTGTTTATATGAAATACTTAGGTTTGAAAGATTTTAAATAAGAGAGAGTCCACAATTAGCTACCTATTTTCTTAACTACTCGTTTGATATTCATTCATATCTTTTTGGAGTAGCTTGTCATTTACTCTTGTGCTTTACTTATATCCAATGAGTAAATTGTTGAATAAATTGAATGTCATGAAGTTGAAATCATATCATGCCTAGTGGTAGCTTCACATTGGGTTTATAAAGTGAAAGCTTTTGAAGCTTGACAATCACAATGTTGGTCATACAAGCAATTGATGAATAATTAGTATAAGGAAGAGAACTTCCACATGCAAATACACTATCTTGGAAATCTTTTGTGATTGTGAGCCCCCATAAAAATATTATATGCCAAAATTGTTGACATTGGTCAAGGATGACAACGTAATGATTTATGTTTGTCCATATTCACATAGAAGTTATATTGTGATAGATCCTTCAACATGTGGTGCTTGCCCCCCATCTTTGCACCAAGTAGAGATACTACTTGTGCATCCAAAAACCCTTAAACCCAAATCTTATTTTCAGGAGTCCACTATACCGACCTATGGATTTAACAAGATCCTTCAAGTAAGTTGTCATGGTGCAATAAGGCAATAAAAATTGCTTCTAAAAGTGTTAGATCATTTAGTGTAAGAGAAAACTGAGTGTTGTACGAACTTGTGATGGCGAAAAATAAAAGCGACAGACTGCAAAATAAAGGTTGCTATCACAAGGGGCAACATAACGTGACATTCTTTTGCACAAAGGGGTTGAACATACAAACAAATAAGCGCATGGCAACCTTTGCTTCCCTCTGGGAAGGGCCTATCTTTTACTTTTTATGTATTTACTTTCATGCAAGAGTCAAAGTTTTTCTATCTATTCCTTTTTAGTTTTCTCCTTTGGCAAGAATCATGTGGTGAGGAAAGATCTAGGACATATATCCAGTTGAATATGGGTAGCATGGGTTATTATTGTTGACATCACCCGAAGGTGAATACGTTGGGAGGCAAAATTATAAGCCCCTATCTTTCTATGTGCCCAGTTGAAACGTTTTGCTCATGTGTATGCGGTGAGTGTTAGCAATCATAGAAGACTATGTGATGGTTGAGTATGTGGAGCTCTTACTTAAACTCTGTTGAATAAGTTGAATTGCAATTGCTTGGGGACTGAGAACATAGGTTGTTGAGTTTCAACAGAATTCATTGTTTGAACCTTAACATGTGAATTGGTTGCTATTATAACATGAGAAGTTTTATAAGAAATAATTGCTATTATGATGCTAGGAAAAGTGATTGAAATTATCATTGATCGAACTTATGCACTTTGCCAGCATTCACACTTCATAAATTATTTCTTTTATCATTTACCTACTCGAGGACGAGTAGGAATAAAGCTTGGGGATGCTGATACGTCTCCAACGTATCTATAATTTATGACGTATTCAAGCTAATATATTATCATTCCTGGATGTTTTACAATCATTTCATAGCAAATTTATATCATTTTTCGGGACTAACTTATTGACCTAGTGCTAGTTGCTGGTTTTTGCATGTTTTTTACGTCGCAGGAAATCAATATCAAACGGAGTCCAAACACCGCAAAACTTTTTGTTGATTTTTTATGGACCAGAAGACCACCATTGGGCCAGAGCAACACTTGGGGGGGGGGGGCGTCCCGAGGGGGGCACAACCCACCGGGGCGTGCCTGGGCCCCCAGGCACGCCCAGGTGGGTTGTGCCTACCTCGGTGGCCTCCCGCACCCCCTCTTCGCCCTATAAATTCCCAACTATTCCAAAACCCTTCAGGGTAGCCCTAGATTAAAAGTTATGCCGCCGCAAGGCCTCTATATCCACGAGATCCAATCTAGACCCCGTTCCGACACCCTGCCGGAGGGGGAAATCATCACCGGTGGCCATCTTCATTATCCTGACGGCCACCATGATGAGGAGGGAGTAGTCCACCCTCGGGGCTGAGGGTTTGTACCAGTAGCTATGTGTTTAATATCTCTCTCTTTCTTGTGTTCTTGAGATGTCACGATCTTGATGTATCGCGGGCTTTGTTAATATAGTCAGATCATATGGTGTTCTCCCCTCTCTATTTTGTTGTGATGAATTGAGTTTTTCCCTTTGAGAGTTCGTTGTTATCGGATTGAATACTTTTATGGATTTGAGAACACTTGATATATGTCTTGCAACTGAATACTCGTGGTGATAATGCGGCATCGTATTGATTCACTTGATATATGTTTTGGCACTCAATTCGCGGACTCCGGACGTGATATTGGAGTAATCTATGCATAGGAGTCGATGCACGTTCTTGTCTTTGTTTCTCCGGTAGAAATCTTGGGGCACTCTTTGAAGTTCTTTGCGTTGGATTGAGTATTATGAATCTGAATTTTCTTTGGTGTTATTTTAGTATGAACTCTAGGATAGATCAAATGGAAAGAATAGCTTTGTGTTATTTTAGTACAAACTTTTGAATAGATCGAATAGAAAGAATAACTTTGAGGTGGTTTCGTACCCTACAAACAATTTTGTCTTGTGTTCTCCACTAGTGTAACATCCCAATTTTTATTAAATTCGGATGTTAATAGAATCATTCAATGCATATCATATTTCTTTGCATTTTTTTGGAGTTTTAAAAAAAAATATTCAAATAATATTTTCCACTCGAGAAAAACAAATGAGAGGGGATAAGATGACTTCCTCAAAATATAAAAGAGTGGGAAATTTTATTTTGAATATTATTTGAAGTTTCGGAGTTTATTTGGTATTTATTTTATCTGCAAAAAGTGCATTAATTGCATTAGGAAAATATTTTCAAAATGTTCTGTGCTTAAGTTAATGTTCACTAGGCTCTATTTATTGCATAGTTATTTTATAAATTATTGTGGTGTTTTTATTAATTCTTTTGAATTAATTATGACCACTTTAGTGTTCTGTTAAAAAAAAACACACTCACCGCAGCCTGGACCGAAACTGGGTTCGGCCCAGGAGCGCCCCAACCGGCCCACTGGCCATTCGGCCCAAGGCCAGCCCCAGAGCCGCGCGCCAGAAACCCCCCCGCACCGGTCGACCGCTCCGCGCCGCCCTCGCTCGCCTCCTCTCACTACCGCTGCCAGGCGGGCCCCGCTCGTCAGCTCGTTCCCCAACCTCCCGCTTCTCCCGCTCGGATGAGCCCGCCGCCGCACTCCCGAACCCGCCGGCCGAAGCTCTCGGGATAGAGCTTATCCCGCTGCTCCCCGACGCCCTCCCCTCGCCTATATAAAGGCCAAGGCCCCCTCTTCCATCCTCGCCGACCCGCACCTTCCCACGCCGCCCCTACCGCTCGTCGTCGCCGTTCGCATCTCGCCGGAGCTCCGAGCCCCGCCGTCCTCGCCCCGCCCCGACCGGACGTCGCCGACGCACGCCGCCACCACCTTCGCGACGCCCTCGACGCGCCGCACCTCCCCGTCTTCTTCCCCGACGCCGAGGACCGCCGTAGCCGCCGTCCCCTCCGCCACCGACGCCGCGCCGCCGTCTTCGTCGTCGCCGGCCACCACCTCCAGCCCACTGTAAGCCGCCGCCCCACCCTCGCCCGTTAGATCGGACCCCAACGGTCCAGATTAGATTAGGTTCGGTTTTTTTTTATTTTGCGAAGAGGTACGCGGTTAACCGCGGTTCCCTTAGACCGGCCGGTTTTATTTAAACCGAGCGTCGGTTTTTCTTTAGTTAGCCGCCGCCACTGGTTTTCTTAGTTAGCGGCCGTTCGCCGTATAGCCTCCGCAGCGGACGCTGCTCGGCCAGCCACGAGCCACCACGTGGCCAGGGACTTGTTTGCGATAGTTTTCTTCTCTGTTTAGTCCCTGTAATTAGCAGATTAGTCCCTAAACTTCGCATAGCCACAACTTTTTAACCGTAGATCCAAACTCGATGAAACCAGCGGCAAATTCTTCGTATTGTTTAGCTCTATCCAGTGGTATCCTTTTTGCAAACTTTTGACAGATTCAAATTTGAATTTATTCAGATTTGAATTCGAACTTCAAATGGCCATATCTCCCAAACCGTAGCTCCGATTAAGTTGATTCTTTTTGCACTTTGTCACCGTAGCCAAACCCTATCACCTGGACCTTTGTCACAATAATTTTTTTTTCACACACTAGAATCTGCCCATTAATATTTTTTTACTAGTATGCATAGTACGCACTATAGTTCACATCACTCTTTGAACCATAGGCCTATGTTGTTTTGCATCTAGAATATTTTTCATGCTAGTTAAGTGTGATGTTGTTCATTTGGTTTTTCCGAGACTTTTGCTTTGCATGTTCTTCTTGGTTCTCTTGAATGTTTGTTTATGTTTGTTTATCTCCTTTGCGATAGATTGCCCGGAGTGCGAAGCAGAATATTTTCAGTCTTTAGAGTTCAACCAGCAGTACCAAGGCAAGTTGCATCTTGATCATGTTTCATTACCTATGTTTTATTATGCACTTAGTTCTTTGCGGTAGGACTGCATGGTAGGAATTGTTGCCGCATGACTATGCTTTTCACCCAGTAGTTCATTGAGGTAGGTCTGAACCATATGACATTGTCGCCATCGTTTTACATTATGTTGCTTCGCTAAGTAGACGTGGATTGGGGAGTGAACATTGTAAAGTATGAGTAACAATGTAGTAAGTAGGACCTAAGATAATTAATGAACTACCTGGGCGGAAACTTGATGGAATGGTGGCGAAGTACAGTGGGGCACGCATGGGAAATCCATGGTGGTGCACCACTAGTGGACCGTCCGCTCAGGCTCAAAGAGATCAATCGTATTCTCATGTCTAGAAGCTTACGTGTGCAGCCACAAGCCAATATGGGCTCTGGCTTAGTTGAGTAGTTAGTGTGACCCCTTCCGGGATGGGCTAGCAGATGTAGAAGGATGTAGGTGTACCGGCCTATCCGTGGGTTAAGGGGGAGCATTTTCGAAAGACTATGTCTCGATCTTCCGATCATGGAGGTGGTCGAGTCTTGTGGGGAAAAGTGCGCAACCTCTGCAGAGTGTCAACCTAATCGATTAGCCGTGTCCCCGGTTACGGACATCTTGAGCATCTAGTAGTGAAAATGCTGGGAGATCTCCTCACCTTTAATTAAACAGTTGGGATTTAAATGAAACTTGGGAACGGATGGAGTTGGGTTTGCCAACTCATCCTATGCAAATGTGTAGTAGTAGAATAACATCTTTTCTAATAGGGAAAAACTAGCTTTATGCAAAATTAAACTTAGAGCTTTCCACCAGCCAAATTGCATGTACAAGTAGGTTCATTACACTTATGATGTGACTTGCCAGTACATTCAATGTACTGACCTATATGGCTGCAACTTATCACGTTGCAGATATATCCGACGAGGATTAAGGTGCGATAGGTCGATGTTCTACACTCAACCTTGCTCGTGGAGTTGGACTCATTTACTACTTTGCTTCCGCAGTATTTGTTTATTGGCTCTATGCCCTATTTGGTAATAAATGTATTGCTCCTGGACTATCGATGTAATAAAGAGATGTGTGTTATTTCTGTTATTTCATCGAGTACTGTGTGTGCTAGCAAGTCGATCCAGGGACTAGCACGGTAAGCACAGAGACTTCGACTCTTACCGAGTCGGGTCGCTACAAGATGGTATCAGAGCACACGTTGACTGTAGGACGCGACCCCTAGAAAATGGAAAAGCCATAGGATAAAACTTTATTTTTCACTTTCCCTATATATCCTTTGGTCTCGTACCTTCTTTACTTCTGTACTAATTTCTTCCCTCTTTCAAAATTTAGATGTCGTCCGCCATTGTCGAGTTTGAGCAGCCCGATGAGACCATGCCTTTTGGACGGCAGCTGGTGAAGATCGTGAAGCACCTGAAGATTGGGCTTCCCACATTCACTGGAACCTTCACCGCCACCCTGCCCGAGGAGACATGTTGGAGGATCGATGCCCATATCCCTGGACGCATCCTCGGAAACCGCACCAAGCCCATTGATTTCCATGTGGATACTGCAACATGGGGCTTGGGCAGGGGCATCGCTGCTCACATTGCTCTCGGACGCATTCGGGAGGAGTATGACGAAGACCTCAAGAGGACCTCCTTCGTGATGTACGGACGCCGTGACGCAAAAGGAGATGTGGTGCGTACCCTGGAGGACGAGACGATAGCATCCCATATCCAGGACATGGAGGATCACATTCGTATGATGGAGCTGGAGCTGTCTGACAACATGATCGTCATCAAGAACCTCATGACTCGCAAGGCCGATCTCGAGGAGGAACTCCAAGACGCTCGCATCGAGCATGAGGGAGAGCTGGACGCACTACAGGAGAAGATCGACGATCTGAAGCTTGAGCTTGAGGAGGCCGAGGAGAAGCTGGATGAGGGAGAAAACATTCAGGAGGATCACTCGTATGGTGCCTATGTCAGCCAGGACAAGGACCAGGGTGATGAGCTTGGAGATGATGACACCGACAGTGATGCAAGAACACCTGATGTCAACATGGTTGACTGGTCTTCATCCGACGAGAGTTAGATTTTATACCACCATGAGAGTTGGAAATTTGGTTTCGTTATCCGATTAGTTTTATTTCATTTGTGAGACCTTGTCAAATCTTGTGACATGGCTTACCTTAGGTTTGATTGTTCATGTGAACCCCTTTGAGTGAAATTGAATTGGAGTGATTTGAAGTTTTATTGCTATCATGTGCATATGGGTAGTATGATTTTACTCCCTAGGCCTTATTCTATTCTGACTTCTCATCCACTCTAAACCCATCAGATGCCTTCAAGACGTGACCCCGAATTCAACTTTCCGCCGGGGCTCACGCAATTGATCCAGCAGCAGAATGCTCTTATGCAGATGCTCATTCAGAACCAGAACCAGAACAACAACAACCCACCGCCGCCACCCCCAGTTGACAGTCTTACCCGTTTTCTGAGGCTGAAACCACCCGTGTTCTCCAGCAGCACGGAGCCAATCGTCGCAGATGACTGGCTCCGCAAGATAGGAAGGGAGCTAGCCACGGCAGGATGCAATGATGCTGAGAAGGTGAAGTTTGCCGCCCATCAGCTGGATGGCCCGGCCGCTGCTTGGTGGGAGAACTACACCACCACATACCCCTTGGAGAATGTGACTTGGACTCAGTTCCAGCAGGCATTCCGCACTGCTCATGTCTCAGCTGGAGCCATGAGTCTGAAGAAGAAGGAGTTCCGCAGCTTGCGCCAGGGAGGACGCACGGTATCCCAGTATGCTGAGGAGTTCAGTAAGTTGGCCCGTTATGCACCAGGGGACGTGGCCACTGATGCAGCCAAGCAGGAGAAGTTTCTGGAGGGACTAAACGATGAGTTGGGAGTTCAGTTGGCTGTGGTGACCTTTGCGAACTATCAGGAGTTGGTTGATAAGGCTACCATTCTCGAGGGCAAGCACCAGCAGATGGAGAATCGTAAGAGAAAGTACGGTCATGGGAAGTATAACTCTGGAGTTCAACAAAAACCCCGCTATAGCCCGTACTCAGGAAGTTCTGGATCAGGAACTAGCAAGTTTGGAGGGAATCATCATAACCATGGAGGCCACATTCAGCATGGAGGAAATGGACACAACCACCATGGTCACAAGCATGGAAATGGCAATGGAGGGAATGGCAACCAGCCGCATTTCAACTCTTCTACACCAATGAAGAAAGATCTGAGTCACATCACTTGCTTCAAATGCAAGAAGACAGGGCACTACTCCAATGAGTGTCCTGAGGCGCAGAATGGAAATGGAAATGGCAATGGGAATTCTGGAGGCAAGAAGCCTAATCCTTTCACTAAGGGGCATGTGAATCATGTCAATGTGGAAGAGGTCTATGAACAGCCTGACGCAGTGATTGGTAAGTTCTTGGTTAATTTATTTCCAGCACTCATTCTTTTTGACACTGGTGCATCGCATTCATTCATATCGAGGGGATTCGTGGATAGACATAAGTTGCCTACCGTAGCTCTTAAGGCACCCATTCTAGTGAGTTCCCCAGGAGCCGAGTCTATGGCTAGTCAGGGATGTTTCCAGTTGCCTTTGAACATAGGGGGACATGTTTTCCCTACGGATATGATCATACTAGAGTCACAAGGGTTGGATGTAATCCTAGGGATGGATTGGATGTCCAAGTATGAGGGGACCATCGATTGTGCTAGTAGATCGATTTTTCTCACCACCCCAGAGAAGAAGAGGATCAAGTATGTATCCAGGCTTAAGCCTAAGAGGACTCAGGTGAACTCTCTTACGGGAGTTGTCCAGGAAGAAGTACCAGTGGTGAAGGATTATCCCGATGTATTTCCGGAGGAGTTACCAGGTATGCCGCCAGATCGGGAGATTGAGTTTTTGATTGAGTTGCTGCCAGGTACAGGACCTATCTCCAAGAGGCCGTATCGGATGCCCGCTAATGATTTGGAGGAAGTCAAGAAACAGATTAAGGAGTTGCTAGAGAAAGGGTATATTCGCCCGAGTTCATCACCTTGGGGAGCCCCAGTACTCTTAGTAGAGAAGAAGGATGGAACCTTGAGGATGTGTGTGGATTACCGCTCTTTGAACGAAGTGACCATCAAGAACAAGTATCCCCTACCGATGATCAATGACTTGTTTGACCAGCTAGAAGGAGCTAGTGTTTTCTCCAAGATCGATCTTCGATCGGGTTATCACCAATTGAAGATCCGTGAGAAGGATATACCCAAGACAGCTTTTACCACAAGGTATGGGCTTTATGAGTATACAGTCATGTCCTTTGGTTTGACTAATGCCCCTGCCTATTTTATGAGCATGATGAACAAGGTGTTCATGGAGTTCTTGGATAAGTTCGTTGTGGTATTCATTGATGACATATTGGTTTTCTCCAAGAATGAGGAGGAACACGCTGAACATCTGCGCTTGGTTCTGGAGAAGCTCAGAGAACATCAACTTTATGCCAAGTTCAGCAAGTGTGAGTTTTGGCTCAAGGAAGTCGGATTCCTTGGACATGTTGTGTCAGGTGAAGGGATTGCAGTGGACCCTACCAAGGTAGAGTCAGTCACCGAATGGAATGCACCCACCACAGTTGGCGAGATTCGCAGTTTCCTTGGACTTGCAGGATATTACCGGAGATTTATTGAAAATTTCTCTAAGATTGCAAGGCCCATGACAACGTTGTTGAAGAAGGACACCAAGTTCGTTTGGACTGAAGAGTGTGAAGCCAGCTTTCAAGAGTTGAAGAAGCGTTTGGTTACAGCCCCAGTGCTAATCCTACCCGACATACACAAGGACTTTCAGGTGTATTGTGATGCTTCACGTCAGGGACTTGGAGGTGTTCTTATGCAGGAGGGAAAAGTTGTAGCTTATGCTTCACGACAGCTTCGACCTCATGAGTTGAACTATGCCACGCATGACTTGGAGTTAGCAGCCGTTGTGCATGCACTCAAGACATGGAGACACTATCTTATTGGGAATCGTTGTGATGTTTACACGGATCACAAGAGTTTGAAGTACATTTTCACGCAGAAGGAGTTGAATCTCAGGCAAAGGAGATGGTTGGAACTTATAAAGGATTATGACATGAGTCTGCATTATCACCCAGGAAAAGCCAATGTTGTGGCGGATGCTTTGAGCCGTAAGAGTTACGTTAACACCCTTACAGCAGGAGATTTACCTCCGGAGTTATGTGATGAGCTTAGAGACCTTCAGTTAGAAATAGTTCCAAGAGGTTATGTTGCCGCACTCGAGGTACAGTCCACCTTGTTGGGAAGAATCAGAGAAGCCCAGAAGTTGGACCAAGGTATTGCTGAGATAAAGGAAATGATGAGAAAAGGGAAAGCAAAAGGATTCCGTGAGGATGAAAATGGAACCATATGGTTTGAGCAACGGATTTGTGTACCCAATGATCCAGAGATCAGGAAGTTGATTCTTCAGGAGGCTCATGACTCACCATATTCGATACACCCAGGCAACACCAAGATGTATTTGGACTTGAAGGAAAGTTTTTGGTGGGCCGGTATGAAGAGAGAGATTGCCGAGTATGTGGCAATATGTGATGTATGTCAGAGAGTAAAGGCAGAGCATCAGAAACCAGCAGGTTTACTTCAGCCGTTGCCAATACCTGATTGGAAATGGGATAAACTTGGTATGGACTTTATCACGGGGTTACCTAGGACCCGTTCAGGTTATGATTCCATTTGGGTGATAGTGGATCGTTTGACCAAGGTTGCTCACTTCATTCCAGTGAAGACCACCTATACAAGTGCTAAGCTGGCAAAGATATATATGACCAGGATTGTATGTCTGCATGGAGTTCCGAGGAGCATCGTATCAGATAGAGGAACACAGTTTACCTCAAAGTTTTGGAATCAGTTGCATGAAACTTTGGGTACCAGGCTAGAGTTTAGTACAGCCTTCCATCCACAGACTGATGGGCAGACAGAGAGAGTCAATCAGATTCTGGAGGACATGCTGAGAGCTTGTGCGCTAGACTATGGGTCTAGTTGGGATGATAACTTACCCTACGCAGAGTTCTCGTATAACAACAGCTACCAAGCCAGTTTGCAGATGGCCCCTTTCGAGGCATTGTATGGCAGGAAATGCAGGACACCTTTGATGTGGAATGGAGTTGGAGATCGCAAATTATTTGGACCTGATTTGATCAGGGATTCAGAGGAGAAGGTCAAGTTGATTCGTGACAGACTTAAGATAGCCCAGTCAAGGCAGAAAAGCTATGCTGATGCTAAACGCAAGGAAGTGATCTATGAAGTGGGAGATAGAGCATATCTTCGAGTGTCTCCACTTCGAGGTATTAAGAGATTTGGAGTCAAAGGAAAGTTAGCACCACGATTTGTGGGACCATATAGAGTTCTGGAACGCAGAGGAGAGGTTGCATACCAGTTGGAACTACCAGAGGCTTTGACAGGAGTTCATGATGTGTTCCATGTTTCCCAGCTGAAGAAGTGTCATGCAGAGATGGCGGATATTCCTTTGAGGGATACAGTGCCACTCGAGGCAATTCAGTTAGAGAGCGATCTGACTTATGAGGAGAAGCCTATTAAGATTCTTGAGACTGCAGAGAGGATCACTCGAACCAAGATCATCAGGTTCTGCAAAGTTCAGTGGAGTCACCACACCGAGGAGGAAGCTACCTGGGAAAGAGAAGAAGATCTCAGGCAGGACCATCCACACCTTTTTGCTGGCCAACCCGAATCTCGAGGACGAGATTCATCTTAAGGGGGGTAGGTTTGTAACATCCCAATTTTTATTAAATTCGGATGTTAATAGAATCATTCAATGCATATCATATTTCTTTGCATTTTTGGAGTTTTAAAAAAAAATATTCAAATAATATTTTCCACTCGAGAAAAAACAAATGAGAGGGGATAAGATGACTTCCTCAAAATATAAAAGAGTGGGAAATTTTATTTTGAATATTATTTGAAGTTTTGGAGTTTATTTGGTATTTATTTTATCTGCAAAAAGTGCATTAATTGCATTAGGAAAATATTTTCAAAATGTTCTGTGCTTAAGTTAATGTTCACTAGGCTCTATTTATTGCATAGTTATTTTATAAATTATTGTGGTGTTTTTATTAATTCTTTTGAATTAATTATGACCACTTTAGTGTTCTGTTTAAAAAAAAACACACGCACTCACCGCAGCCTGGACCGAAACTGGGTTCGGCCCAGGAGCGCCCCAACCGGCCCACTGGCCATTCGGCCCAAGGCCAGCCCCAGAGCCGCGCGCCAGAAACCCCCCCCGCACCGGTCGACCGCTCCGCGCCGCCCTCGCTCGCCTCCTCTCACTGCCGCTGCCAGGCGGGCCCCGCTCGTCAGCTCGTTCCCCAACCTCCCGCTTCTCCCGCTCGGATGAGCCCGCCGCCGCACTCCCGAACCCGCCGGCCGAAGCTCTCGGGATAGAGCTTATCCCGCTGCTCCCCGACGCCCTCCCCTCGCCTATATAAAGGCCAAGGCCCCCTCTTCCATCCTCGCCGACCCGCACCTTCCCACGCCGCCCCTACCGCTCGTCGTCGCCGTTCGCATCTCGCCGGAGCTCCGAGCCCCGCCGTCCTCGCCCCGCCCCGACCGGACGTCGCCGACGCACGCCGCCATCACCTTCGCGACGCCCTCGACGCGCCGCACCTCCCCGTCTTCTTCCCCGACGCCGAGGACCGCCGTAGCCGCCGCCCCCTCCGCCACCGACGCCGCGCCGCCGTCTTCATCGTCGCCGGCCACCACCTCCAGCCCACTGTAAGCCGCCGCCCCACCCTCGCCGTTAGATCGGACCCCAACGGTCCAGATTAGATTAGGTTCGGTTTTTTTTGCGAAGAGGTACGCGGTTAACTGCGGTTCCCTTAGACCGGCCGGTTTTATTTAAACCGAGCGTCGGTTTTTTCTTTAGTTAGCCGCCGCCACTGGTTTTCTTAGTTAGCGGCCGTTCGCCGTATAGCCTCCGCAGCGGACGCTGCTCGGCCAGCCACGAGCCACCACGTGGCCAGGGACTTGTTTGCGATAGTTTTCTTCTCTGTTTAGTCCCTGTAATTAGCAGATTAGTCCCTAAACTTCGCATAGCCACAACTTTTTAACCGTAGATCCAAACTCGATGAAACCAGCGGCAAATTCTTCGTATTGTTTAGCTCTATCCAGTGGTATCCTTTTTGCAAACTTTTGACAGATTCAAATTTGAATTTATTCAGATTTGAATTCGAACTTCAAATGGCCATATCTCCCAAACCGTAGCTCCGATTAAGTTGATTCTTTTTGCACTTTGTCACCGTAGCCAAACCCTATCACCTGGACCTTTGTCACAATAATTTTTTTTCACACACTAGAATCTGCCCATTAATATTTTTTTACTAGTATGCATAGTACGCACTATAGTTCACATCACTCTTTGAACCATAGGCCTATGTTGTTTTGCATCTAGAATATTTTTCATGCTAGTTAAGTGTGATGTTGTTCATTTGGTTTTTCCGAGACTTTTGCTTTGCATGTTCTTCTTGGTTCTCTTGAATGTTTGTTTATGTTTGTTTATCTCCTTTGCGATAGATTGCCCGGAGTGCGAAGCAGAATATTTTCAGTCTTTAGAGTTCAACCAGCAGTACCAAGGCAAGTTGCATCTTGATCATGTTTCATTACCTATGTTTTTATTATGCACTTAGTTCTTTGCGGTAGGACTGCATGGTAGGAATTGTTGCCGCATGACTATGCTTTTCACCCAGTAGTTCATTGAGGTAGGTCTGAACCATATGACATTGTCGCCATCGTTTTACATTATGTTGCTTCGCTAAATAGACGTGGATTGGGGAGTGAACATTGTAAAGTATGAGTAACAATGTAGTAAGTAGGACCTAAGATAATTAATGAACTACCTGGGCGGAAACTTGATGGAATGGTGGCGAAGTACAGTGGGGCACGCATGGGAAATCCATGGTGGTGCACCACTAGTGGACCGTCCGCTCAGGCTCAAAGAGATCAATCGTATTCTCATGTCTAGAAGCTTACGTGTGCAGCCACAAGCCAATATGGGCTCTGGCTTAGTTGAGTAGTTAGTGTGACCCCTTCCGGGATGGGCTAGCAGATGTAGAAGGATGTAGGTGTACCGGCCTATCCGTGGGTTAAGGGGGAGCATTTTCGAAAGACTATGTCTCGATCTTCCGATCATGGAGGTGGTCGAGTCTTGTGGGGAAAAGTGCGCAACCTCTGCAGAGTGTCAACCTAATCGATTAGCCGTGTCCCCGGTTACGGACATCTTGAGCATCTAGTAGTGAAAATGCTGGGAGATCTCCTCACCTTTAATTAAACAGTTGGGATTTAAATGAAACTTGGGAACGGATGGAGTTGGGTTTGCCAACTCATCCTATGCAAATGTGTAGTAGTAGAATAACATCTTTTCTAATAGGGAAAAACTAGCTTTATGCAAAAATTAAACTTAGAGCTTTCCACCAGCCAAATTGCATGTACAAGTAGGTTCATTACACTTATGATGTGACTTGCCAGTACATTCAATGTACTGACCTATATGGCTGCAACTTATCACGTTGCAGATATATCCGACGAGGATTAAGGTGTGATAGGTCGATGTTCTACACTCAACCTTGCTCGTGGAGTTGGACTCATTTACTACTTTGCTTCCGCAGTATTTGTTTATTGGCTCTATGCCCTATTTGGTAATAAATGTATTGCTCCTGGACTATCGATGTAATAAAGAGATGTGTGTTATTTCTGTTATTTCATCGAGTACTGTGTGTGCTAGCAAGTCGATCCAGGGACTAGCACGGTAAGCACAGAGACTTCGACTCTTACCGAGTCGGGTCGCTACAACTAGATAGGAACTTCGGAGTGATTCTTCATCGCACTTTGAGGGATGGTTATATGATCCAATTAAATTAGCACTGTTGCGAGATTGCACTAGCGAAAGTACAGACCCTAGGCCTCATTTTCAAGCATTGCAATACTGTTTGTGCTCACTTTTGTTACTTGCTACCTTGCTGTTTTTATTTATTCAGATTATAAAAATATATTTCTACCATCCATATTACACTTTTATCATCATCTTTGCGCCAAACTAGTTCACCTATACAATTTGCCATTGTATTGGGTGTGTTGGGACACAAGAGATATCTTGTATTTGGTTGCAGGGTCGTTTGAGAGAGACCATCTGCATCCTACGCCTCCCATGGATTGATAAACCTTAGGTCATCCACTTGAGGGAAAATTGCTACTGTCCTACAAAACTCGCGCTTGGAGGCCCAACACGAGTCTACAAGAATAAAGTTGCATAGTAGACATCAAGCACTAGTCCACCCACATATCAAATTATCAAAGTAGCGAACACAAATCAAACCATAGTGATGAAAGTGACTAGATGAAATTCCCGTGTACCCTCAAGAATGCTTTGCTTACGATAAGACACCGTTTTGGCATGTCCTTTGCCTCAAAAGGATTGGGCTACCTTGCTGCACTTTTTTTACTATTACTGTTACTTTCTCTTTACAAATTATCTTGCTATCAAACTACTCGTTACTTATAATTTCAGTGCTTGCAGAGAATACCTTGCTGAAAACCATTTGTCATTCCTTCTGCTCCTCGTTGGGTTCGACACTCTTAATTATCAAAAGGACTACGATTGATCCCATGTACTTGTGGGTCATTAGATATCACTTGGAAGAACCACCTCTGCACCAAAAACCATGAAGAAAGGCATATAGCCTGTGGACCTGTTGGGGTGGTATTGATACTCCAGAGTACTAAATGTAACTCCTCAACCCAACAACATGACGTTTGGTTCAAAGGAACCATAAGCCGGGGTTTTATGCCTCTCAAATTTCTTGGTTAGCTCTCTCCGCTTGACCATTAGACTATGTATGAGCTACAGAAGAGATGTCAAGACGAATATGCTCTCGTTGACAGAATTCCTTCATAGCACCCTTAGATAAATTAGTGCCATTATCAGTAATGATACTATGAGGGTAACCAAAATGGAAGATCAGCTTTTTAACAAACTAGACTACAGTTGTCGCACTACACTTGCTGACCGGCTCTACTTCTACCCACTTGGTAAATTTGCCAACCGCCACCAAGAGGTGGGTTTTCTGATCTTTAGACCTTTTGAAAGGTCCAACCATATCAAGCCCCCAGACTGCAAACAAACAAGTAATTGGAATCATCCTCAACTCTTGATCCTGCACATGAGTCCGTCAAGAAAACTTCTAACAACCATCACATTTACTGACGATATCCTCTGCATGAGCACGAGCCGTCAACCAATAGAACCCATGATGAAAAGCTTTGGCTACTAAAGATTTTGAGCCGGCGTGATGACCACAATCGCCTTCATGAATCTCACACAAGATCTCACGGCCCTCTTTGGGAGAAACACAATGCCGGAACACACCTGTTACGCTGCATCGGTGTAACTCGCCATTGACAATAGTCATAGACTTACATTGCCGGGTTATCTGCCTGGCCAAAATTTCATCCTCAGGTAACTTGCCTCGGGTCATATAAGCCAAGTAGGGAAGTGTCCAATCAGGAATAGCATGGAGAGCCGCCACCAACTGCGCCTCTGGGTCAGGGATAGCAAGATCCTCCTCTGATGGTACCTTGACTAAAGCATTATGCAATACATCAAGAAATACATTAGGGGGTACCAGCTTACGCTGGGGCCCCAGCCGGCTCATGGCGTCAGCCGCCTCATTTTTCCTTCGATCAAGGTGCTGCACCTGATAACCCTTGAAATGACCAGCAATATTATCAACTGCCCGACGATAAGCCACCATGAGCGGGTCTATAGAATCCCATGTACCTAAAACTTGCCGAGCCACAAGGTCTGCATCGCCAAAACACCTGACCCGGCTCAAATTTATCTCTTTGGCCATGTGAAGTCCGTGGAGTAAAGCCTCATATTCAGCTGCATTGTTAGTACAAGGAAACATTAGCCGCTAAACAGAGCAAAACTTGTCACCTCGTGGGGAAGTCAATATGACCCCAGCCCCCGAGCCCTCTAGCTGCGTGGACCTATCAAAGTGAATTGTCCAATATGTGTTATTAGGTTTCTCCTCAGGTGTTTGCAACTCTGTCCAGTCATTGATGAAATCCACCAGAGCCTAAGATTTGATAGCTGTTCTTGGCACATATTTCAGACCATGAGGTCCGAGTTCTATTGCCCACTTAGAAACCCGGCCTATGGGATCCCTGTTTTGAATAATGTCTCCTAACAGGGCAGAGCTGAACACAGTAATAGGATGACCAAGAAAATAATGTTTCTGTTTGCCACTTGCCATGAACACTCCATATACCAATTTCTGTCAATGTGGGTATCGTTGTTTGGACTCAATCAACAACTCACTGACATAATAAGCCGGCCTCTAGACTGGGTACTCCTTACCCGTCTCCTTGCGCTCCACCACAATTGCCACACTGACAACTTTACTGTTAGCCACCACATATAGGAGCAAAGGTTCTTTCTCTATGGGAGCTGCAAGGGCGGGCGACTCAGCTAATTGCTTTTTGAGCTCCTCAAATGCCTTATCATCAGCGTCACTCCAGACAAAATGATAGGTTTTCTTCATCATCTGGTATAAAGGAACCGCCTTCTCTCCTAGACGGCTTATGAACCGGCTCAAGGCTGCAATACGACACGCTAGGCTCTATACATTATTAACACACGTCAGCTTAGCCAGTGAAGTTATAGCCTTAATTTTCTCCGGGTTAGCTTCAATGCCTCTCCCCGACACCAGAAAACCCAAGAGCTTGCCTGCAGGTACACCAAAGACACACTTTGCCGGGTCAAGCATCATATGATAGACCTGGAGATTGGCAAAAGTCTCCCTTAGATCATCCAAGAGTGTCTACTTTTCCCTGGATTTAACCACAATATCATCCACATAAGCATGCACATTACGACCAATTTAACTATGAAAGCAATTCTTTACACAAGATAAGTCGCCTGGGCACTCTTGAGGCCAAAAGGCATAGAAACATAGCAGAAAGCTCCAAAGGTGTGATGCAAGCCGTCTTCTCCTAGTCTTTAACTGCCATTCTGATCTGATGGTAACCAGAATAAGCATCAAGGAAACATAAGCTCTCACAAATCGTCATAGCATCAATAATCTGGTCAATGCGAGGGAGAGCAAATGGATCAGCCGGACAAGCCTTGTTAAGATCATTCTAATCAACACACATACGCCAGGTGCCATTTTTCTTAATTACCAACACCAGGTTAGCCAACCACTCAGGGTGAAAGACTTCGATGATGAACCCAGCTGCCAAGAGCCGGGCCGCCTCTTCTCTAATAGCCTTACACCGCTATTCATTGAAACAACGAAGAAACTGGTTGACCGGCTTAAATTTAGGATCTACGTTAAGAGTGTGCTCAGCAAATTCTCTCGGTACACCCAACATGTCAGAAGATTTTCATGCAAAGATGTCCCGATTCTCATGGATGAACTCGATGAGCGCGCTTTCCTATTTGGGATCCATGTTAGCCCCTATTGTGAACTGCTGGGATGAGTCACCAGGGACAAAGTCAATCTGCTTAGTATCATCAGCCGACTTAAACTTCAATGGAGGGTCTTGCTCCGTGGTGGGCTTCTTCAAAGGGGTCATATCAGTTGGGTCAACATTATCCTTATAAAACTTAAGCTCTTCAGTAGAATAGGCTGATTCAGCATAGGCAACATCTCCTTCTTCACATTCCAATGCAATTCTTCGATCGCCATGAATTTTAATCATGCCCTTACGCCCTGGCATTTTAAGCTACAAATAAACTTGGCATAAGCCGGCCGTCCAAGCAAGGCATGATAAGGGCTCTTGATTTTAACCACTTCAAACCATAACATCTCTATTCTATAATCATAGTCATTGCCAAAAGCCACTTCCAAGGCAATCTTCCCTACTGGGTATGCCGACTTACCAGGGACCACACCATGAAAAATTGTAGAGGGCAGCTTAAGATCCTTATTAGTTAAATTCATCCGGCGAAAAGTATCATAATAAAGGATATTGATACTACTGCCACCGTCCATGAGCACTTTAGTGAATTTATAACCCCCAACCTGATGGGCTACCACCAACGCTAGTTGACCCGGATTGTCAACCCAGGGTGGGTGATCCTCTCGACTCCATGTGATTGGCTTCTCTGACCATCGCAAGTATTGAGGTACAGCCGACTCAATTGTACTAACCGTACGCTTATGAACCTTCTGATCTCTCTTGCAAATACTTGTGGTGAAAACGTGATACTAGCCACCGTTAAGCTGCTTTGGTTTAGTCTGGTATCCTGACTGATCCTGCTGGTTACTCGGACCAGACTGTTGGTTATGAATACCCTGATTGCCCTGTCCTTGATACCCAGAATTTGAGCCGCTGCCACCAAAGCCAGGTCCTTGAGAGCTGGATCCTGAACCACCTGGTGGCCCATTATTATTGGTGTGACCTAGATTATAATTCCAGTACTGTCTCATTATGAAACAATCCTTCCATGCATGAGTTGATGGCTGACCAGGCAGACTATGCTTTGGGCAAGGGTCATTAAGCATTGCCTCAAGGTTAAATTTTGGTCCTCCAAATTGCGGCTTACCCTTACAATGTTGACTTTTATATCCAGTGTTGGTGTTTTCTACCAGATCTGACCCGCCGTCAGGTTGTGTGCGCTTACCACCGTTACCCTGGTTGTGACCATTATGGCATGTCACGTTCTGCTGCTCACCGTTACCATTACCACTCTTATTTCCCTTGTTGGAGTTCTCATCATCGGATCCAGGGTCTTTGCTATTATCGGAGTATGCATACTTAATGAGAGCCGCCATGAGGTCCCCCATGTCACTACAGTGACGCTTAAGCCTCCCAAGCTTCTGTTTGAGGGGGGGGGGGTTAAACTGACAATTCTTCTCTGGAATCAGAACAACAGAGCCCACCGCAATGCTATTCAATAAGTGGATAATAGCTGAGACTCGGCAAACCCAATGGTGGGCCGATTCATCCTCCCGCTGCCCGCAGTTGTCTAGGTCAATAATTGAAAGGGGGTGCTTACACATTCCTTTAAAGTTCTAAATGAAACGCATCTTCAACTCAGCCCATGAATTGATGGAATTGGCGAGTAATCCTTTCAACCAGGTACGAGCCGGCCCATCCAACATGATGGTGAAGTACTTAACACATACAACATCATTAACGTCCAGCATCTCCATAGCCAGTTCATAGCTTTCAATCCAAGCCTCAGGTGGAAGGTCGGCTGTGTAATTAGGCACCTTAAGAGGACCCATAAAATCCTTAGGGAAACGTTCGTTGCGCATAGCTGATACTTGACACGACACACCAACTATCAATCCTGGAAGTCATCCCAGCCTCCATGGACACCGAAGGGTTTACTGGAAACTGTTGATGAGCCCCTAGTTGACCTGCCAATTCCGCCTCACGACGGGCTCTAGTCTAATCCAGAAGGGCATGAGCATCGTTCACCCTATGATCATCTCGGGGCGGGTTATCATTACGAGGCGGGTTACGATGCCGCTCGCTGTTGGAAACCGTCGGCGACTGAATGTGCTGGTTGTAGCTTCGACTTGGGCGGGGAGTTGAATGAACACGCTCATGTCTGTATGAATAAGCCGTCTGCTGTCGGAGTAAATGACCACGGGTAGCCTAGCCGGCTCCCTTTGACCATCAGAAAAAACAACGGGCCGATCGGACCTCGGAACGCCTAAGATGTGGGGCCGCCTTCCTCCGGCCGGCTATCGCCTAAGCCAGCTGGCGGAAGGCGGCCTGGCTATAAAACAACCTTTGGAGGGCGCCACGATCGGGTCGCCTCCATGACGACGGCCCATGAAAGATCGACTCCCAGAAGGCGGCCCGCGAAGGGCCGACTCCGAGAAGCAGGCGGCCGAATGCCGCATTCTACAGACCATCACTCATAACGGTGACGGGACGGGGTGTGGCTACAGAAAACCCTGCCACCCCCGAATCTCGGAAGATACATGGCCGCAGTACGCCGTACGGGGCGGCCATGCCCCGTCCGGCGTGGCACTGTTGCCATAAGGATCGTGACGCCATCCACGACGGGATACCAGTACGGCCTGCGGGCGGCGGGCCCCTTCGGTCAGAGAGACATCCGAAGGCGGCCTGGCCTCCCCCAGCCGGCCCAAGGCCGGGCCGGCTTCCAGTAGCCGGCTTGCTCCCCTCGGCGCGCGCGCACCATTAAGCAGATGAGACGCGGTATGGCTACAGTGGGAGCCCGCAAGGCGGCAGCACTGTAGCCATGCTTACCTCGACAGAACCCTCGTCATCAGAGGCGAGGCCACAGTAACCAGCCCCCGACGGGACCCACCAGTCGGCGGGCCCCAGAAGCCGGCGGAGAAGACGGCGGTTGTAGACACTGACGGCCTAGGCCCGCGCCTGGCTGGATTACCATTGTACCCCCGAGGGGTAGGCCTATATAAACCCCCCGGGACACCCATGCAAAGGGTTGAACACTGAGAGTTTTAGACACCACCATCGGGAGAGGAGAGAGCTAGCCTTGCCCTTCTTCCACCTACCACCGAACAGCTCAAGGAGCATCTTGTAGCTACTTGTTGATCTAGTGATCATGCGGAGACCCGGCTGAGCAGCAGTAGGGGTGTTATCTCCATGGAGAGCCCCGAAGCTGCGTAAGATTCGCCGGCGTGCATGTCTTCGCCTCATCCCGTTTCTAGGCACCGGCGATGTCTTACTGGCTCCCACAATGATAAGCCATCCGTTGGCATATGTCGCACCTACCACCCGACATTAGGCGCCCACCATGGGGCCAGGTGCACCGTCGTCCGGAGACCTGCTCTGGACGGGAACTCTTTTCCTCCCCAGTGAGTGTAGCCAGCCCGGCACGCCCGATGGCGCTTGCCCCGACACGCTGCAAAGCGTCGACGACGTCTGCGCAGCAAGCTGCCTCGCTGACCTCCTTGGCGAGGTTTGCATCTCCGGAGAGCCCGCATCCGACGCGGGCACCGGCTGCCTCGAGAGCCGCCTCGTCAGCCTCCTCGACCAACTCCACGTCTCCAGCGAGCCTACCGCGGACTTGGAGTCGGTTGGTTCCACTGACCCGATGCTTGTCGACTCCGACACGGCATCGCTTGACGCCTTCCCCTCCTACATGATTGTCTTCAACGATCCCCTCCCGCGAGCTGACAGTGGCGGCAGCACCATCACCGAGGTGCTAGTCATCAGCCAAGGAGCCGCCTCCGGCGAGAACACCCACGACGCCCTGCAAGCGGTGCTGCAGGACCTGTCCATCCCCATTCCAGCCGATGCCGACGCCGAGACGCTGGAGGCTCGCCGCCTTGCCCTCGTCGCGGAGGGCCAGAAGATAAACACCATGAGACGTCTCATGGACGCCCACCAGCGCGAGGTCGACCGTGTCGCCTTCGGCACGTCGCCTCCAGAAGGGCCAAGCCGAGTCGGCGCCGTCAAGAAATGCGGCGCAGTCATCGCCAGCATGCTGGTTGTGGAGCGCCCGGTCTACGCCACGCCCCTCGAGAATCTACGCGCCGCCCAGTCAATCGTTGACGAGCTCAACGGATTGGGGGCCGACGAGCTCCCCTACATGACTAGACGCATCCAGTAACTGATCGACGCGGCCGCAGCGCGCTACGAAGCCGGCGTCCGAGCTGAAAGCCCCCCTCGCCGAGAACACGGCGCAACGTCGCGTATGCCGACTGCGGGCGGCGCCCGTGCGAGACAAGAAAAGGAGCCGGCTGCTAGCCGTAGCCGGACATGAATCACCATCGAGTGCGACGCGGAAGGCCGTCCCCGAGGCGTGGAGAGACGAGGCGATTTACCCCCTCCTCCACCTCGCGGGGAGAGATACCCCACCCCGCTGCCTATCGAGCATCCGACTCTCAGCGGCCGACTTGGTCGCCGCGAAGGAGTCGGCGAGAACGATGCCCGCCATCGGATCGACCGCCTTGCACGATCCCTGGCCCTAGAAGAAGAAGATGATGTCGGCCCGCCTTGTTTCGGCCCCCGCATCCGCGACGAGCCCTTTCCCAAAGGGTTCTCACTCCCAAGAGACACGCCCAAGTATAACGGCTCCATGAAGCCGGAGGACTGGTTGATCGACTACTCCACCGCAGTTCGCATAGCAAACGGCAACCAGCGCGTTGCTGTAAAGTATGTCCCCTTGATGCTCCAAGGAACGGTGCGCACCTGGCTCAACAGCCTCAAGCCCTACAGCGTCAACAGCTGGCTCGACTTCACGGAAGCCTTCATCCACAACTTCACCAGCACCTACAAGCGGGAACCCAAGCCCCGACAGCTCTCCTTGTGTGTACAAGGACCCGACAAGTCGACTCGTGACTACATCACACGTTGGGCCAAGCTCTGAAACACCCGCGAAGGGGTGCACGAGGTTTAGGCGATCGAGTACTTCACGGCCGGGTGCCGAGAGGGCACCCTCCTTAAGCACCGCCTCCTCTGCGACAAGCCGACTACCCTTGATGAGATGTTGATCATTGCGGACAAGTACGCCACGGCCGACTCCTCCATGAAGACCAAGCTCCGAGTCGACGCCTCTGGGAAAGTGCTTGCACCAGCTCCCAAGACGCCGGCTGAAGAGTCCACCCGACGCCCGTACCAGAACGACAAAAAGCGCAAGGCCCCAATGCCGCCTTCCACTAGTCGGCAGGTGGCAACGGTCGAAGAAGAGCACACTGAGGGACGGCCGGCTCCCAAGAAACCGAACGGCGGCAGGCCGGCTTGGCAGCCGGATTTCTCCTACGAGCAAACCCTTGACGCCCCCTGCAAGTTCCACAGCGGTGCGAAGCCGTCCAACCATACGACCCGGAAGTGCCATTGGCTCACCCAGATCACCAAGGGCGAAGGGCTTTTGCTGCCTCCGCCTGCGGGCCAGCCGCCTCCTACCCCCAGCAGCCGGCTGCTCGGCCTGCAGTCGGAGCCGTCCACGACGAGTTCCCTGACGAGCATGCCGCCTACGTCGTCTTCACGAGCCAACCGGACGATCAGTGAAGTCGGCGCCGACAATAGCAAGAAGTCAACGCGGTCACCTCCAGTAACCCTGAGTTTATGCACTGGACCGAGAAACCCATCTGCTGGAGCCGGGACGACCACCCAGCGGTGATGCCGTCTCCTGGCTCCTATGCCCTTGTTTTGGAGGCTACCCTGGCGACGGAGAGGCGCGCCGCTCGTTTCTCCCGCGTGCTGATAGACGGCGGGAGCAGTATCAACATTCTATACCGAGATACCATGGAGAAGCTCGACATCAAGCCAAGGCTCCTCATGCCTAGCCGGTTCGTGTTCCATGGCATCGTACCCGGCCTGTCCTGTGCACCAATCGGCAAGATCAAGATGGATGTCCTCTTTGGAGACAAGGATCATTTCCGCCGAGAGGCAATATGGTTCGAGGTGGTGGATTTGGAGAGACCGTACCAGCGGAATACCAGATCAAGAGATGAATTAGCGGATCACAGGGCTAAGTCGAAGCATGCCAGAACCTTCTTTAGTAGTGAGCCGTACCAACTAGCTCCTAGCAAGGGCTTCAAGATCACAATAATGCCTGCCAAAACTTTCCTTGGGTACGAATGTCATGTTCAAAGCAGGTTTCTCTAGACACCCGCACTGCTTGGCCGACCAACGTTGGCCAAGTTTATGGCTGTGCCCCACTATGCCTACCTCAAGATGAAGATGCCGAGTTCCAAGGGCATTATCACCATAGACGGAGACTACAAGAAGTCCTCTGAGTGTGCAGCTGCCAGCAGTCGCCTGGCCGAGTCCCTCGTGATTGCCGAAGAAAAGAAGATGCTGGACCGAGTTGTGGCCTTGGCTGGCAAGCAGCCGGCTTTGTCTCCTGACCCCAAAGAATGTGAAGCTCAAGGTTCTTTCCAGCCAGGCAAAGAGACAAAGAAGATACCCCTGGACCCGGAGCACCCTGAGAGGCACGCTGTCATAGGCACAGGCCTTGGCAGCAAATAGGAAGGCGAGCTCGTCGATTTTCTCCGTGAGAATCGAGACGTCTTTGCATGGTCTCCCAAAGACATGCCGGGTGTCCCGACGGATTTCGCCGAGCACAAACTACACGTCCGATCTGACGCAAAGCCGGTCAGGCAGCCCTTGCGCCGCCTGTCAGAAGAGAAGAGAAGAGTAGTCGGAGAAGAGATAGCCCGGCTTCTGGCAGCCGGCTTCATTATGGAAGTGTTCTTTCTGGAATGGCTTGCCAACCCGGTCCTCGTGCTGAAGAAGAACAAGCAGTGGCGCATGTGTATCGATTACACCAGCCTCAAGAAAGCCTGCCCCAAAGATCCATTCGCCCTGCCAAGGATTGACCAAGTGATAGACTCCACAGCCGGATGCGAGTTGTTAAGTTTTTTGGATGCTTATTCCGGCTACCACCAGATAAAGTTGAACCCGGCTGATCGCTTGAAGACCGCCTTCATCACCCCATTTGGAGCTTTCTGTTACCTGACTATGACGTTCGGCTTGATAAATGCCGGCGCCACTTTTCAGCGTTGCATGCAGAAATGCCTCCTCAAGCAACTCGGCAGAAATGCCCATGTCTACGTAGACGACGTTGTGGTGAAGATGGAGAAACGCGGCACCCTGCTGGAAGACCTCAAGGAAACCTTTGAGAACTTGCGCCGGTTTCAGATCAAGCTCAACCCGGAGAAATGTGTGTTCGGAGTACCAGCCGGCCAACTTCTGGGCTTTCTGGTCTCCGAACGCGGCATTGAGTGCAACCCAGTGAAGATCAAGGCCATAGAGAGAATGAAGGTCCCTACCAAGCTGCGAGACGTCCAAAAGTTCACAGGATGCCTGGCATCTTTGAACCGTTTCATGAGCCGGCTCGGAGAGAAAGCTCTCCCCCTCTATCGACTTATGAAGAAGTCAGCTCACTTTGAATGGAATGATCAGGCGGACCAAGCTTTCCACGAATTTAAGAAGATGTTGTCCATGCCGCCTATCTTGGCGGCCCCAACCGAGAAGGAGCCCATGCTCCTCTACATCGCCGCCACCAGCCAGGTGGTCAGCACAGTCATCGTGGTCTAGCGCCCAGAAGAAGGCCGAGCTCAGCTAGTCCAGAGGCCGGTATATTATTGGAGCGAAGTATTGTCCACCTCCAAGCAGAACTACCCGCACTATCAGAAAATGTGCTATGGTGTGTACTTCGCCTCCAAGAAACTCAAGCCCTATTTTCAAGAGCATCCCATCACGGTCGTATGCACTGCCCCACTCGCCGAGATCATAGGCAGCCGGGATGCATCCGGCCGAGTGGCGAAATGGGCCATTGCGCTGGCTCCATACACGATCTACTACCAGCCCCGCACCGCCATCAAGTCCCAAGCATTGGCCGACTTCCTCATCGACTGGGCCGAGACCTAGTACCTGCCGCCGGCTCCAGACTCCACTCATTGGCGGATGCACTTTGATGGATCCAAGATGCGCACCGGCTTGGGAGCCGACATTGTCCTCACCTCTCCCAAAGGCGACAAACTCAGATATACATTGCAAATCCACTTTGCCGCCTCCAACAATGTGGCCGAGTATGAGGTGCTCATACACGGGCTCCGGCTAGCCAAGGAACTCGGCATCCGCCGGATCCTATGTTATGGCGACTCGGACCTAGTGGTTCAGCAATCATCCGGCGACTGGGATGCCAAAGAAGCAAACATGGCGAGCTACCGTTTCCTTGTCCAGCAGCTCAGCGGATATTTCGAGGGGTGCGAGTTCCTTCACGTGCCACGAGCCGATAATGAGCAAGCAGATGCCCTGGCACGGATAGGTTCCAACCGACAAGCTATACCAACCGGCGTCGCCCTCCAACGCTTCCTCAAGCCATCTGTCAAGCCGTCTCCGGAATCCAGTTCCATCTTCGTGCCGCCTGACCCCGACGCAGTCGGATCCGACTTCGGGGACCAGGCAGGCGGTTCGGGGACTTCGGCAGCCGGCTCAGGGACTTCCATAGTCGAACCCGGCCTGGGGACTGCCGTAGCCGAACCCGGCCCAGGGACTGCAGTGGCACAGCAGGCGGAGGCCGACCCCAACTCCTCACAACCCAGCCCGCCCACCCTGGTTGCAGTAGCTGTATTGGCAGTAGAAGAAATCACAGCTCCATCATGGGCCCAGCCCATCCTCTGGTTTCTGGTGAATGGAGAACTACCGACTGATGAGATCTCGTCCAGACAAGTCCAACGCCGAGCCGAAGCCTACACAATAATGAATCGAGAGCTAGTTAGGCGCAGCGCTACCGGAGTCTTCCAGCGCTACGTCGAACAAGAGAGGGGCATAGCAATCCTCGAAGACACCCACCAAGGCGAATGCAGCTACCATGCCGCCTCCAGGGCGCTCGTCGCCAAAGCTTTCCGCCATGGATTTTTCTGGCCGACTGCATTGGAGGATGCCAAGGAATTAGTCAAACACTATAGAGGGTGCCAAGTCTTCGGCTCCAAGAAACACCTGTCGGCTTCTGCACTCAAGACCATCCCCATCACTTGGCCCTTTGCCGTCTGGGGACTGGACATGGTCGGATCATTCAAGACGGCGCGCGGCGGCATGACACATCTGCTTGTCGCCATAGACAAATTCACCAAGTGGATCGAAGCAAAGCCGATCAAGAAGCTGAATGGCCCGACTGCCGTGACATTCATTGCTGACATTACAACCCGGTACGGCGTCCCACACAGCATCATCACCGACAACGGCACAAATTTCGCCAAGGGAGCCTTGGCACGTTTCTGCGCAACACACGGCATCCGACTGGACTTAGCGTCCGTTTCCCACCCGCAGTCAAACGACCAAGTCGAGCGAGCAAATGGCCTCGTTCTCTCCGGCATCAAGCCCCGACTGATCGTGCCACTGGAGCGTTTGGCCGGCTGCTGGCTCGACGAGCTGCCGGCCGTCCTCTAGAGCCTGCGCACTACTCCGAACAAATCGACCGGCTTCACCCCGTTCTTCCTTGTATATGGTGCTGAGGCTGTCATCCCAACTGACATCGAGTTCGACTCGCCTCGCGTCACCATGTACATGGAAGCGGAGGCCAAGGAAGAAAGAGAAGACGGCGTTGACTTGCTGGAAGAAAGCCGGCTGTTAGCCCTCAGCCGGTCCGCCATCTACCAGCAAGGACTACGCCGGTACCATAGTTGGAGAGTAAAGCCAAGAACCTTCCAAGAGGGAGACCTTGTGCTCCGGCTAATCCAGCGAACAGCCGGCCAGTACAAGCTCTCAGCCCCTTGGGAAGGTCCCTTCGTCATCAGCCAAGCTCTGGGAAACGACTCCTATTACCTAATCGATGCACAGAAGCCGAAGGCATGCAAGAGAGACGACTCCGGAAAGGAGTCGGAGCGCCCGTGGAACGCCAATCTTCTTCAAAGATTTTACATTTTAAATGCAGTATGTATCATGCTATATTTTGTATTAAGTATGAGACAACGGGCCCCCGAGGAGTTCTTGGGGACTGCCCTATTTTATCTATGTATGTCGGGTATCACTCCCACGATTACCCTACTGCACTTACTTTCTCTGTCCGGCACCGGGTTCGACTAAGTCGGCCCGGGGACTTGCCGCCTTGAGTTATGTCCAAGTTCTACCTGCAGTCAGACAAGTAATGTGCTGGCACCAAGCCCTCTCTTGCGAGAGTCACAGCTCGAAGAATCAGCTGCTCGACTAGCAAGAGCTAAAGGCGGAAAGGATGCCCACATGAAAAAATGGCTAAGGACTAACGAACTTACATAACACAAGCCGGCTTCCCCCATCGCCAACTGACTGTCGAAGCAGTCGGTTGGCCGGCTTCCTTTCCTACTCGGCCAAAATCTAAGAAAGTTTGAACCTTTGCCTTCCTAGACGGCCGAACTCCTTACCCAGCCACAGACTCCAGAGCAGCTGTCCGGCTGGTAAGGCGGCAACCAAGGGAAGGCGGCAAAGGAAGAAAGATGAAAGATAAAAAGCAAGTCGGAATGGAAGCCAAACACATGCATGATAATATTTACATCATAGAGCCTTCGAAAGGCCGGCATTCAACAAAGTTTGAATACACCCCCAGTGGGTGGAATTGCGCAAAATAACAAATTTGTCCAAAGAGCAACTAGCAGGGAAGTAAATGATAAATCAAGCCAAGGGAGCGCCTGGAGCTTCAGGGAGAACGGTAGAGATAGTGGTGTCGGCTGGAGGGGTGGCCGGCTGGCGAGTCTCGGCCTGGTTGTCGCCAGCGGCAGGCGGAGCGTTCGCGCACGCCTCGTTGCTGGAGGCACGGTCAGGTTGAGGCTGGCCGGCGGCTCCAGCATCCAGCTCAGCATCCTCGCCGTCTTCCTCCTCCTCCTCCTCGCCCTCATCGCTGGAGTCAATCTCCTCCCCCGAGTCCTCACCATCGGCTGGGTTCAGCCCGAACCAATCCTCCGGCTACGCGACGCCGTCCTCGTTCACATCAGGAGCAAAGATGCTGGTGTCAGTTAAGTCGGCGATCGCCGAGGCGCGCTGGATGATAGCCGGCCGCACTGCCTCCAGCTCCTCGTCGGCCTCCTGCCGCCAGGTGCGCAGCTGATCCAAGTTCAGCCCTGGGTACCAAGACCGGACGAACTCCAGTGCCTGTCGAGCGCCGGATCAAGCTGCTGAAGCCTTCCAAGCCTCGAGGCAGCCGACGGCTACATCCAGCCAGTCGGCAGTACGGCTGGGGGTGCGAGGGATTACCTCACCAGGCCAAAGGGCGGCCAGCACCTGCGCCCCGGCATGCTGGAGCCGGCGAAGCATGCGGTAGGCCGGCTGGAGGCGGGCCTCGATCGCCAGAAGCCGCTCCTCAAGCGACCGGTCAGCACCCGGCGCGATCTCAACCCCAGCCTGCGGCCGAGCCTCTCGGTGGGCTTCGATGGCTTGGTTGGCAGCGACAGAGTGGCCAGGAAAGTACTCTGCGCAAAGAAGAAGAAACAGAGCAAGTCAGGAGATGAACCGACTTGCGGAAACAAGCAAATAGTGAAGGAGAAGGCAGCCTACCGTCGACCAAGTCCTCGACACGGTCGTAGCCTTTGCTCAGAGCTTGCCTCACCTCGGCCTAGCCCGCCGCCTCGGTCTCGAATTCGGCTTTGAGGGCGGCCTCGCTGTCCTGAGCCGCCTTCAGGGCCGCTTGGTGGCTTTCCTCCTAGTCGGCCAGCCTCTTGGCCAGGCGGTCACGCTCCTTGGCCAAGGCATTGAACTCGCCCTCCCTGGTGCGAAGGGAGGTCTGGGCGATACCCAGCTGCTGCCTCAAGTCGGCGTTGGCTCCTACCAGTATGGAAACAAGAAAAAAGAGAAGAAAGAAGTCGGCAAGAAAGATCCAACCCGACTGCTCAGCAGTCGGCCTGAATCTCGGGGACTACACCCAGTGGGTGCGCTGACGCGCCTCCACATGAGATGAAAAGACAAAAACACTCACGCCGGCTCTCCGTCAGATCGGCGGCCTTCTTGTCTGCCTCCCGGACCTGGGAGTTGAAGGTAGCGGCGTGGAGGTTGTGGTAATCCTGCAAGCAAGACGAAGAAGCATGCAAGTTAGCAAAACGAGTCTTTGAAGAAGTTCCAAGCCGCCTGCTCAGCAGCCGGCTTGGAAATCGGGGACTACACCCAGTGGGTGCACTGACGCGCCCCCACGGATAGAAATCAAGAGCAAAGAACTCACCTGAACGACCGCCCGCGTCACGAGAAATTCTCGGGTACATTGTTGCAGCGTGGTGGCTTGGGCCTGAAGCCGGCTGCGGACGTCTTGCACCGCCAAGTTCAGCGCAGCTGTCCCGCCGCCCTGCGTCCACCCTGGCGAGCTAGCGGTGGCCGACTCCAGTTCATGCGACAGCGAGCTGGAGGCGGCCGCCCTCTGTTGATCCGGCTCCGAAGCCGCCCTCAACGCACGCCGGCGAGCCGGCGCCCGGACCACAAGATCCGCCTACGCAGTCGGCTGTTCAGGCGGCACCTCGGGCTGGCCGCCTTGACCGGTCCCGGTCGACGGAGGTGGCACCACTCCTCCCTCCAGGACGATCACGTCGCCCTCCTCCCTCTCCGCCATCTGCGGGTCGCGGCGAACCTCTTCCGGCGGGGGCTGCGGGACGTCTGGGGGCGCTGAACGGAGGGGGATGACGAGCTGCGGAGGCTGCCCTTGTGGGGACTCCGCCGTCTTCTCTGCGGCCTCGGCCTATGCCCGGACCCTGGCCGCTACGTCGGCCTGTCTCTGCCGACTCCGCCGTCGTCTCTAGGGCCAGCTCGGCGGCAGCCGCCATCCTCTCCTCCGCCTCCCGCTCCTCCCGCGCGTTCTGCTCTATCGCCGCCTGAAGCTCGGCGCGGGGATCCATGCAGCGGGAGCCCGCAGACCCTCCCGCTCCGCCAACTATGGAGGCGGCGGTAGTTCGCTCAAGGGTGAGCGGAGCCCTGGTTGACAGACGGAAGACAAAACTTAGAAGAACTTGAAATAAAGAAAGGAAAGAAAGTTATGTCAAGATCAAAACTTACGCAGAGACTGCCTGCGGCTGCTTCACCACTTTGTGGAAGCGGGCCGCCTTCGCGGCCGCCTCGTCCCACTTGGTTGCCGCCACGGGCATCCTAGGCCTCTTCGGTCGGCCGCCGACGGGAGTCGGCGCCGCTCGGCGCTTCAGTACGCCGCCTCGTGCAGCCGGCCCGCCAGATGGACCGGCGCCTTGGGGGTCGGACGCCGGCTGGCGATGTGGGGCGTGCTCGGCCTTGTCATCTTTGGGCCAATCGTCGAAGCTGGCGGTGAAGCCAGAGCCGCCCGTCTCGCCGCCGCCCCCCGTGGCGTCTTCGTCTAGGGCGGCTGCCCCCAAGTCGACGTCGTCAAGATCGTTCGCCTTGCGGTCGGGGGCGAACTCGCCTTCCGGCCCCGCGGTCCCGGCCGGAGGATGAAGAAGGGGATTCTGGTTCAAGACATACCGACAGATCAAGAGTCGGCCTGGAAAAGAATTCAGCAACAAATAAAGGAAGAAACTAACCATGGGTGGCGGATTGGCGCGAGAGAATGGCGCCATGCCATACTGCCAGTCCGGCTTGAGCTTGCAGTTGGCGATATAGTTCACCATGTAGGACACCTCATCGTGAGGCATCTCCCTAGTGCTGAGCCGGCTTGGGTCGAAGCGGCCGCTCATCTGACAGATCAGATGAGGGTGGCCTTGAAGCGGAAGGACCCGGTGCTCGACGAAGGCGGCGATCAAGTCGGGCCCGGTCAGGCGGTCCGACTGGATGAGCACCCGAAGGCGGGCGACGGCTCTGGCTCCAGCTGACATCAGCGATCTGGCCCGGTAGGACCATGTGGCCGGCCTCCCAGCCGGCGGGCCGACTACGTAAGCCGGCAAGTTGACGTAATCGCCGTTCGGGGCAACGTTCTTTACATAAAAGTAAGACCGTTGCCAAAGCTTCACCGACTGGATCAGCGTGATGGCAGGAAAGGGGTTGTCAGCGGTGGACCACCTTATGGCGATGAAGGCTCCACACTGAGCCGGCACGCCAGTGACGGCCATGCCGAGCTTGGATTGGAAGAACTCCCCCCAGAGCTCGATGGTAGGGAGGACTCCGAGGAAGCCCTCGCATAGAGATACGAAGGCTGACAGCAGCACCACCATGTTGGGGGTGAGGTGGTGCGGCTGGAGCTGGTAGAACTCGAGGAACGCGCGGAAGAAGCCACTGGCGGGGAGGCCAACACCGCGCATGGAGTGCGAGTAGAAGATCACTCGCTCGCCTTCCTCCGGCGCTGGCGAGATCTCCCTCGCTAGCGCAAGACGGACTTGCACGAGGCCCTCGCCTGGCAGCCGCCGCATCTTGCGGAGAAAATCTATATGGTCGTCGCGGATAATGGAGCCGTCCCAAGAGCTCGACGTCGGAGCCATGGCGGTGAGCGCGACAATGAGAAGCGCCCGGCACGGAGGCAGCAGGCCTGCGGCACGCTGGGAGGAAGAGGACGCCGAGGCAGGGGCATGGCGAAGAACTGCTGCGGTGAGGCGGAGGAAGAAGGATGCAGGGCGAGGGCGAGCGTGCGAACTACTGCTGCTCCCCCTCCCCGCTCCTACTTATAACCCCGCGCGGCGAAGCCGAGGAGGCAAGGCGCGGGAGGGGCGTGGGATTAACTGCGCCCACTCCCCCACGCCCCACAGTTATCGCGCCTTGATGACGAGTGGGAACCGCCGCCGGAAGACGTGCGGTCAGTTTGGGCCGCAGAGGATCCGCGCGCGGGCCGAGGCGCGGGAGTGGCGGCCCCAGCCTGCAACGGCGTCCCGTCACGAGCGTGGGCTGACAGGCCCTGCCAGCTGAGGGGTGCCACGTGGCGCGCAGAAGGCGGGCAGCCAGCCCTCTGTTCGGTTTGCGCCCTCGCTGGTTCCCGCCTTCAAATTTTGGGGAAGCTTCGCCGAGAAGGCACGCAAGGAAGGTCGGCTCCTGGCAGCCGGCTCCTCGGGATAGGAAGCTGGCCGAGCTTCACGATTCCCTCTTCAGCCGTGAAGCCCAACCAGCTTTGGGGACTACTGTCGGAGTAAATGACCACGGGTAGCCTAGCTGGCTCCCTTTGATCATCAGAAAAAACAACGGGCCGATCGGACCTCGGAACGCCTAAGATGTGGGGCCGCCTTCTTCCGGCCGGCTATCGCCTAAGCCAGCTGGCGGAAGGCGGCCCGGCTATAAAACAACCTTTGGAGGGCGCCATGATCGGGTCGCCTCCATGAAGACGACCCATGAAAGACCGACTCCCAGACGGCGGCCCGCGAAGGGCCGACTCCGAGAAGCAGGCAGCCGAACGCCACATTCTACAGACCATCACTCATAACGGTGACGGGACGGGGCGTGGCTACAGCAAACCCTGCCACCCCCGAATCCCGGAAGATACATGGCCGTAGTACGCCGTATGGGGCGGCCATGCCCCGTCCGGCGTGGCACTGTTACCATAAGGATCATGACGCCATCCACGACGGAATACCAGTACGGCCCGCGGGCGGCAGGCCCCTTCGGTCAGAGAGACATCCGAAGGCGGCCTGGCCTCCCCCAGCCGGCCCAAGGCCGGGCCGGCTTCCAGTAGACGTCTTGCTCCCCTCGGGGCGCGCGCACCATTAAGCAGATGAGACGCGGTATGGCTACAGTGGGAGCCCGCAAGGCGGCAGCACTGTAGCCATGCTTACCTCGACAGAACCCTCGTCATCAGAGGCGAGGCCACAGTAACCAGCCCCCGACGGGACCCACCAGTCGGCGGGCCCCAGAAGCCGGCGGAGAAGACGACGGTTGTAGACACTGACGGCCTGGGCCCGCGCCCAGCCGGATTACCATTGTACCCCCGGGGGGTAGGCCTATATAAACCCCCCGGGACACCCATGCAAAGGGTTGAACACTGAGAGTTTTAGACACCACCATCGGGAGAGGAGAGAGCTAGCCTTGCCCTTCTTCCTCCTGCCACCGAACAGCTCAAGGACCATCTTGTAGCTACTTGTTGATCTAGTGATCATGCTGAGACCCTGCAGAGCAGCAGTAGGGGTGTTATCTCCATGGAGAGCCCCGAAGCTAGGTAAGATTCGTCGGTGTGCATGTCTTCGCCTCATCCCGTTTCCAGGCACTGGCGATGTCTTACTGGCTCCCATAATGATAAGCCATCCGTTGGCATATGTCGCACTTACCACCCGACACCTGCTGTGCTACAGCCGTCTGAAGAAGCTCCACCACGTTCTGGGTCTCTAGCACCATTGGAGACTCACCTTCGATCGGGATAGCTGCCAGCCATGTGGCTGCTACTATCATGTTATCCACCGGGTTAGAATAATGGCCACAGGGTGTTGGAACCCGCTGGGGAGGGGTAAAATCCCTACATGGCGGGTCTGGAACACGAGGCTGAGCCGCCGCTCTAGTTCCTAGCGCCTCAGTAGCACGTGTTACACTGGGTATATTACTCGTTCCTGCCCCGGGTGTGTTAAAAAGATTCCGTCCCTCAAACTGTGTAGGCAGCACTGGTGCCTCCTTCAAAGAACAACATTGGACACGTTCTGATCCAGTCTTAGAAGAAAAGCTTCTTCTCTTATCCGTTGTGACTCGGCCTCCAACGAAGCCCGCTCTGTTGCCATCCTGGCATTTTCTGCATTAAGATCCTCTTGGGCCTTGACCACCTCGTCCTGCACCTTTACAACCTCTGCATTGTGCTGCGCTTGATTCGCTGGAGTTACCTCTGTCGCTAAGAGAGTTGCCAAAGCATCCAAGGTCTCAAATAAGACTTGAGCTGGCGGCCGTACTGAGCCGCTCGCCCGGCTGTAGTTGAAACGGATGTCATAGCCGCGACTGTTGAGGAATTTAGCATTGGTTGCGTACCAGCCATAAAAACAGCAGCCCTGCTCAGCAGCTCATAGGGATCCGTAATACTGTCACCGTCGGAATAGCCCCCAAGCCCACCATCGTGAAGCTAATAGATTGATTCAGTTTCTCCAGTCGAGGACTCATCACCTGAATAGATGGAAGTCTCTCCACCAGATGCAGACCCTTCCTCAAGATCCGCCCCATGAAGAAAGCCAACAAAGGCGTGCTTTCGACTGGGTTGACCCCTGGTGGGTTGCGCGCACTGAGCCCTCTCAATGATGTTGGTGTAGGCGTCCTACTCAGGCTCTGACTCGCCGATTTTGCCGATGAAGATGTGAATTCCGCCAAAAGGGACCCAGTACCCATACTCGACTGAGTCGGCCTCGGGGCCCCAGCCAACATCGTTGATGTAGATCTTGCCGCGGCGACTCTTGGTCATCTGGCCCATAGCGTATCCTTCGATCCCTGAGAAATTTCCCTTCAAGAACTCGAAACCACCGTGCTCTGGTCCCATGGTGGGTGCCAACTGTCGTGGATTTAACACGGTAGATGCCCTTGTGAAAGGACTTAGGTGTGGAGCCATTGTAACGAGGTTAGCTCGAAGGGGTTGAGCGGGACAAAGGACACAAGAGTTTACCCAGGTTTGGCCCCTCACAATGAGGTAAAAGCCTACGTCCTGGTTCTAGTTGTATTGCTTGAGTTTCGATTACAGGGGAGCGATTACGCTTGACCTTGCTATTGATCAGTTGTTTCTTGAGTTCACCCGTCGTCAGGTCTCGCCTTTATATGCACAGGTCGAGGTCCGGTGGCTTACAAGAGTGCAGGTTGGGTCACACAAACTTAACCAACTCTAGTTCTAATTTCCTTGCCTTACAGAGCAAGTCATCATCAAGCGGCTGATACCTTCGGGTCTTGAGTCACCTCCGGGTCTTGGGCCTTCAATAGGCCTGCCCATGAGCCGCCGCCTTATTGTCTTGTCTTCTTGACCCGTTTGGGTCCTTTGATATGAGTCACTAGCTGTGTAACCCGGTCACACCGCAAACTATATCCCCAACAAATTTTGTTGGTGAGATGATCCAGTTGGGGGAGACCACATGCATGAAGACCACTGTGAGATTTTCCCATGATACATCTCAAACGCATCCATAATTGATTGATCCGTGCTATTATATTTTTAGTTTTATATATTTTTGTAGCAATTCATATTATGTTTCTAAACTAACCTATTAATTTACTGGCCGGTTGAAAGGATCTAGATGACGACTCGAGGGGGGGTGAATAGGCGTCTTAAAACTTTTATGGATTTGGCTTTATCCTAATGCGGAATTAAACTAACAGATACTTTTCAAGTTCAAATCCTAAATATGCTAGGCTCAACTAAGTGCACCAACAAACTATGCTAAACAAGATAGGCACTTAAGCAAACTAGCAAGCACAAACTATATCACAAGATATGGAAATGTAGGAACAACTAAGCAATTCAACTAACACAAGATATATCAATATGAGCAAGTATGAATTGCGGAAAGTAAAGGGCGTGGGTATGAGATAACCACAAGTGAGTTGAGGACGCGGATTTATCCTGAAGTTCACACTCGTGAGAGTGCTAATCTCCATTAGAACGGTGCCGAAGCCAAAGCTCCCGGGCGTCACCAAGTGAATCACCGTATTCTCCCTTTCGAGTCACCCCCAACGGATGAGCCTCGATTCACTCGGGGTTGGTCTTGAAGGCAACCACAACACCTTTACAGACTTCTCCGGAGCATACCACAATCATAGAAGCTTCCTGAAGAACTTGACCACCTAGGCCACTTCACACCCTTCCCTGGAGCACACCACAAAAGGAAGCTTCCGGAGGAACTTTGGCCACCTAGGCCTCTTCACCAAACCGTCTAGGAGGCGAAGCCTCCAAGAGTAATAAACTTATGGGATCTCACTCGAACAAATCGATGCGGGGAGCTCAATCCGATGCAACAAATGCAATGCAAGGTCAAGCAACAAATGCTCAACTCACTCTCTCAATCTCACAAGATGTAACTCAAGAAAGTGGGAGATTGAAAGAAGGGGTGTGTCGGTGTCAAAACGGGCGGATCTCGGGTAGGGGTTCCCGAAATGTGCGTCTAGGCGGATGGTAACAGGAGACAAGGGACACGATGTGTTTACCCAGGTTCGGGCCCTCTCGATGGAGGTAAAACCCTACTCCTGCTTGATTAATATTGATGATATGGGTAGTACAAGAGTAGATCTACCACGAGATCGAAGAGGCTAAACCCTAGAAGCTAGTCTATGGTATGATTGTTGTTCGTCCTACGGACTAAAACCCTCCAGTTTATATAGACACCGGAGAGGGTTAGGGTTACACAGAGTCGGTTACAATGGTAGGAGATCTATATATGCATATCGCCAAGCTTGCCTTCCACGCCAAGGAAAGTCCCATCCGGACACGGGACGAAGTCTTCAATCTTCTACCTTCATAGTCTAGGAGTTTGGCCAACGGTGATAGTTCAGCTATCCGTACACCCCCTAATCCAGGACTCCCTCAGTAGCCCCTGAACCAGGCTTCAATGACGACGAGTCCGGCGCGCATATTGTCTTCGGCGTTGCAAGGCGGGTTCCTCCTCCGAATACTTCATGGAAGATTGTGAACACAAGGATAGTGTCCGGCTCTGCAAAATAAGTTCCACATACTACCATAGAGAGAATAATCTTTACACAAATTCAATCTGCTGACGTATTCTATGGCGTGACGTCACACCATGGCCAAACATTTATTGGAATCATTTTTACTGTCCCACCTCAGTGTGTTTAGCGAGGCGATTTCCTTGGCACGTCTTGTCAAAGCAGAGATTGTGTCCCCTTATTCCGAGATTCTCATCAATACGGGCGTGGGTAACCCATCCGCGCCATTGATTACGGCGCTTGGGAGATAAGCGAGTTTTATCAGGCTGGTGGGGACACATAGTTTCGTCCGTCCATATAAGGGGATAAGGATCCACCTTTGTACCTACGCCTTCTTCCTCCTTTGCTTATCCATTTCTGCGCACTCGAGCTCCAGCGCCCAAGTCCGCACATCTTGCCTCAACCTTCCCCAGCCATGTTCGGAGCGGGAGGCAAGTGGACGGTTTCCTCCGTAATGGAGGAACAAGTCAAAAAGTTGCGGAAGGCCGGATACTTATCCAGCGACATCGCGCATCGGCTCCCCGACAAGGGGCAGCTCCTTCCTACCCCCAGGCCCCATGAGAGGGTGGTGTTCCTTACCCACTTCCTCCGCAGACTAGGTTTTCCACTTCACCCATTTGTCCGGGGGCTCATGTTCTACTATGGCCTAGATTTCCACGATCTGGCCCCGAACTTCATCCTCAACATCTCGGCGTTCATCGTCGTGTGCGAGGCCTTCCTCTGCATCCAGCCCCACTTCGGCTTATGGCTGAAGATTTTTAATGTCAAGCTGAAGGTAGTGGGCGGCCGCCAAGCGGAGTGCGGAGGTGCCATGGCAGACCGGATGGCTAACGTCCTATGGCTCGATGGCTCCTTCGTGGAGATAATAAATGGGTGGCAATCGGGGTGGTTCTACATCACCGAGCCGCGCGACCCCAAATGGGCGGCGGCCCCCGAATTCCGATCTGGTTTCCCCACACGGCTCACCTCCTGGAAAGAGACAGGCTTAACGTGGGGAGATTCGGAAGAGCTGACCGGACTTCAAGCTTGCGTCCAAAAGCTAGTGAACAAGAATCTCAAGCTTGTCAACGTAGTCCAGGTCATGCTCATACGCCGGATCCTCCCGTGCCAACAACGGGCCTTCAAATTGTGGGAGTTCGATCCGGCACAGCACCGAACCTTGTGCAGGCTCTTCGACACTATGTACGAAGATGTCTGGAAGGTGCTGTTCAACGGCACCGACGCTCCCGCATCCGCTACCGAAGATCGCGGATTCAGCTCACAGCATCAAGCCGGCGAGGTAAGCTATTTTACCATTTACAGGACACTTTTTTCATAGTCTGACTCTATGTGGGATCTAAACTCCCTTACCTTTGACAGGACTGGCTGAGGAAGTCCGAGCAGGTTAACTATCCGGCTCCTTTGCCAGAAGACCCAGCGGACGCCTGCTTAACGGGGCTGCTGGTTCCGGCACCTCACGTGGTGCCGGATAAGAAGGCCAAGAAGAAGGCCACGGGAACTCAAAAGAGTTCCCGGCGTCAGGTGTTATCGGACTCATCATCCGACGACTCCGAGGCGGACTCCTCCCGCGAAGACGAGGAGGAGAAGAAAGAGGCTTCTCCCCTAGCAGGGGGAGAGAAGAAAAGGAATACCTCCCTAACTGGGGAGGTCGGAGGGTCCAAGAAGGGAAGGACCCTTCCTCCGGACTACTCCGCCAATGCCGACGATGGCGAGGAGGAGTGGCCCTCGGGGGCCAAGCTCCTGGCGAGATCGTAAGTGTCCGGATTCCAGAATAACTCGTGAGTTTTCATTTGTCGCATAGTGTCTTCTAACACCGAATACAACCATGTAGCCTGCCCAAGGACGAGCTCCCCGCTTCGTCGAGCGGTTCCCTGGATTCGTCGGATGTGAATAGCACTTCACTTCCGACCGCCTCCTCCCCTCGTGATGCAGACGATGCGGCGGTGGAGTCCCAAGAGGGGCCCAACCAGGAGGAGGTGGTCCTGAAGGCGCCGCAAGGCGACCTTCCGGACTCCGGGCGCAAAGGGGGCAAAACCCCAGAGGGCTCTAAGTCCGGCCCTGTGCCAGACTCCGCACCGGAACCTTCAGTGGTTCCGGAGTCCTATGGGCAGCCCCTTCGTAAGAAGGGCAAGACTGTGACGCCGGTGGCCTCCGTCCAACCAGAGGCACCGGATAGCTTGCTGGAGGCGCTTAACGGCGCCTCCATCACCGAGGAGCACCGTACTGTTATGAGTGAGGTGATCCAGAAAGTTCAGTCCGCCAAGAGCGGGCTGACTGAAGCCTGTACCTGCCTTCTAACAGGCTTTGAGGTAAGTTTTTAAGATATGTAAGAATATTACCGCATAGATAGTAGCCCCTGATGCTCAGTTTGGTGTTCGAAAAGAAAAGCCAAGCTGAGGATCTAAAAAGATATACGCAGGAGTCTAACATAAATATGTCAATATGGGAATGCAGGCTGCGTTGCTGACCTCTGCCGCACTGACTACGGAGGTCAATGCCTTGAAGGGGAGCCTCGAGCGGTCCGAGAACAAGCTCGGCCTTGCCAAAAAGCAGCTCGAGGACAAGGAAGGTAAGTAATACCTTATTAAAGTAGTACCTTATAAAAAGGATTTGGTTGCAAAAAATGACAGGAATAACGTGGGTATTGCAGGGGCCACGAACAAGGTGGCGACCCTTAAGGAAGCGGTGTCCAAGGCCGAAAACAGTGCGGCATTGGAGCGCACCGAGCGAGAGAAGCAGGAGGCGCGAGTGGCGGAGGTGCGGCAAGAGCTCCAGGCTCTCGTGGAAAAACACGAGGGTTTGGAGCGTGACTCGAAGACTCGAGAGTCCGAGCTTGCCTTGGCTCTTGAGAGTGCCAAAGCCGCTAAGGCCGAAGCCCAGAAGGCCCTCCAGGAGATCGAGGCGATAAAGAAGATAGCGGCGGGTAAGGCATTCTTTATGCAAAGCAAGCATGTAAAAGTGAATTATCTGTTACTTACCTGAATCCGGAGCTCTCCAGGAGCGTTCGCCGATCTGCCCCGTAGTGTGTCTGATGCTGCCGCGTTCTACTGAGACAAGGAGGGGAGCTCGATGGAAAAGGTGTTCTAGTCTCAATATGCTGAGGCCGGACATCCGGTGCCCCTGAGCGACCAGCTGAAGCAGCTGGTCGAGCTCCACAAGGTGGCCGAACATGCCATGAAGGGCCTCATAGTTCGGTTGTGGCCTAAAGAAGCCATGCCTGGGAGCTACTTCGGTCTGGTGCGGCGGCTGGTGGACGCCTGTCCGTGGATTGAAGTCATCAAGCACTCCGTCTGCATTGAAGGTGCCCGTCGGGCCCTTGCCCGTGCTAAAGTGCACTGGGGCAAGATGGATGCTGAGAAGCTTGTGACGGACGCGCCACCGCCGGGCAAGGAGTATCGCAAGCCCGAGATGTACTATAAGGGCATCCTGAAGGGTGCCCGCATTATAGCGGGTGAATGCTCCAAAGATGTAATTTTGAGTAAACTCGCATTTGTTATCATGTACGCTGAAAACTTTGTTCATATGCGCTAAGCAACGCTTGTTAATTTAAAATATTACCTACTGTGCGGCCGTTTATCAAATTTGAAAGATGGCGAGTCGTTGGCTTCAGCCCCCATGCCACGAGTGCTGGGGTGTTCGGGATAAACTTGAGCGCTCTTGTTCCCATTCTTGGGTCCTTCGAGGGAGGCGTTCAACATGACGAACGAGGCAACCGAACTATAATGCTTGAACACTCTCACTTAGCCATAGAATTCTATAATTTTAAATTTCGGTGAAGCCCCTGGTATTCGAAAGACCGAGTTCGGGGCGCTATCCACGCCATGGCCGGACAATGCCGACTCCTCGCTCTAAGCGGCATGAGTCTTTAGGGACCCGAAAAACCTCTCGAACAGCGACCGACTCTCGCCCTATCATGACGGTCAGTTTTAGCTTTCTCCACTGAGGTGCTCAACCCAGCTCAACCGGGGCACAATCGCAGTGGTTCTCCCAGCGCTATTGATGATGTCCTGGACTAGGGGGTACTCAGCACGTCATCTCCCGATCTGTTAGATTGGGCTGAGGACCCTTTTGGCCGTACTCATGGGCCAATTCGGACAGCTGCCGCATACAAGGAAGATTCCACAAGACTTGGCGATCAAGACACGGACTCCTCCCCCACCAGCGTATTCGACTAGGACTCTTGTTATCCTAGGCCTCTGGTGCATTATATAAACCGAGGCCAGGCTAGTCGATAGAGATATACAACAATCATACCATAGGCTAGATTCTAGGGTTTAGCCTCTCTGATCTCGTGGTAGATCAACTCTTGTACTACCCATATCATCAATATTAATCAAGCAGGAGTAGGGTTTTACCTCCACCGAGAGGGCCCGAACCTGGGTAAAAACATCGTGTCCCTTGTCTTTTGTTACCATCCGCCTAGACGCACAGTTCGGGACCCCCTACCCGAGATCCGCCGGTTTTGACACCGACAGCTACCTTAGCCGATATAATGGAACGTAAGGTACCAAAACATGGGAGCCGGGCAAACCCAACTATTGACCCAAGACATGATTCGGAGCCGATGCATATAATGCTATAAGTTCGGGGTGCCGCACTTGTGAAAGTGTTCGGACTTATCACACCATGTTTTGGGGTACTTACGCCCCTGGTGTATTGACTGTACCAAATTGTATGGGTGCAACATGTCATAGATGAACATTTAAAAAGAAAAGCAATAATAAGCAGAAGCTATGTATTGGTTATTCAAAATATACTGCAATGAAAGCAGAACGATACAAATAGTGCGATAAGCAAGGGATGGGACTATTTAACATGTCCCCCTCCAGGGGCAGGCTACGGGATAGTATGTAAAACAGGTATACTGCTCGTAATAGAGACCACCTGGACATTCGACATAGCTTTTCTGCTTCCTTGGCTATTGCATCGTGAGTTCAGCGATTCTATTGCCGGACAAGGCTTCTGGAAAACAGAGTCCTGCGAATAATAAAAAAAAGGAACGACACAATTGGGAGCCCCTTGTGCGGTTGAGCCGCACTCTGGGCATGCCCCTCCCCCTATGCCCATGGTATCTCCAGAGCGTAGTTATGTACGCGTGGCACAGGTCTCGCGATTTCGCGAGGGCTGGGTTGGGGCCGCATTGCTACGCGTGCTCAGAATGTGCCAGGCGGTCTTGTTGTAGGTTACTCCGGGTGCGCTTGACGGTGTCCGGACGTTTAGTAGTCGGACTCGAAAATTGCCTCAAGAGGCTACTTTGTACTTCCGCCGCGAGGGCCGCTGTATGCTCCTCCATTCGGAGAGAGTGTTCGGTGTTTCCATTGATCGTGATTACTCCTCGAGGGCCTGGCATCTTGAGCTTGAGGTATGCGTAGTGCGGCACCACATTGAACTTTGCGAATGCGGTTCGTCCGAGTAGTGCGTGATAGCCGCTGCGGAACGGGACTATGTCAAAGATTAATTCCTCGCTTCGGAAGTTCTCCGGGATCCAAAGACCACTTCAAGTGTAATTGAGCCTGTACAGTTGGCCTCTACACCTGGTATGATGCCTTTAAAGGTCGTTTTGTGGGTTTAATCCTTGAGGGGTCTATGCCCATTTTGCACACTGTATCCTGGTAAAGCAGGTTTAGGCTACTACCGCCGTCCATCAGGACTCTAGTGAGGTGAAATCCGTCAATGATTGGGTCAAGAACCAATGCGGCGAATCCGCCGTGGCGGATGCTAGTGGGGTGGTCCCTTCGATCGAAAGTGATCGGGTAGGAGGACCACGGGTTGAACTTTGGGGCGACTGGCTCCATCGCATATACGTCCCTTAGTGCATGCTTCCGCTCCCTTTTGGGTATGTCGGTTGTGTATATCATGTTCACTGTCCACACTTGTGGGGGAAAGCCCTTATGTCCTCTATTGTTCAGCGGCCGGGGCTCCTCCTCGTCATCGCTATGCAACCCCTTGTCATTGTGTTCAGCACTTAACTTGCCTGCCTGCTTGAATACCCAACAATCCCTGTAGGTGTGGTTGGCTGGTTTTTTGGGGGTGCCATGTATCTGGCACAAGCGGTCGAGTATGCGGTCCAAATTGGACGGCCCCTGAGTATTTCTTTTGAACAGCTTTTTCCGCTGACCAGGTTTAGAGCCTCTGAATTCGGCATTGACTACCGTATCTTCAGTATTATCGCCGTTAATGCGGCGCTTGTGCTTGTTGCGACGCGACCTGCCATTGCTGTCCTTGGTATCCGAACTACCAGGGTTTTTGGTCAGGTTATTACTACGAGCTAGCCAGCTGTCCTCTCCTGCGCAGAAGCGGGTCATGAGTGATGTGAGGGCTGCCATGGATTTCGGCTTTTCATGTCCTAGGTGCCGGGCAAGCCACTCGTCACGGATGTTATGTTTGAAGGCTGCAAGGGCCTCTGCATCCGGAAAGTCAATGATTTGATTTTTCTTGGTTAAGAATCGTGTCCAGAATTGTTTGGCCGATTCATCTGGCTGCTAAATTATGTGGCTTAGGTCATCAGCTTCTAGAAGTTATCAAGGAATGCGGCTTCCAGGTCTTCCCAACAACCAATTGATTATGCTGGCAAGCTATTGAGCCAATGCCGAGCTGGTCCTTTAAGCTTGAGTGGGAGGTATTTGATGGCGTGTAGATCATCACCGCGGGCCATGTGGATGTGGAGGAGATAGTCCTCGATCCAAACCGCAGGATCTGTTGTGCCGTCGTATGATTCAATGTTTACGGGTTTGAAACCCTCAGGGATTTGATGATCCATTACTTTGTTTGTGAAGCATAGTGGGTGTGCGGCGCCTCTGTATTGGGCTATATCACGACGCAGCTCAAATGAGCTTTGTCTACTGTGTTCGGCCCGGCCGGAATTGCTGTATCCGGCGTGACGGTTGTCATCACGTGTCGTGGGGCGCCCACGCGATCCGTAGATCGATCTTATTTGCCTTGCCTTGTCCTCCAATATGTCTCGCATGTCTAGCGCATTTCCCCGCGGGTTTGTACTTTTCGAGCGACGCCGGGTGCGGCTTTAGTGGAGGGCCTAGAGGCCTCTCTGTCGTGGCCACGAGGTGGCCAGTCGGCCGCGTCATGCGCTGGTGATGTAGGTTTGGGTGCTTCCTCCTCTAATTGGGGTAGCAGACTGCGTTTTGGGTAGCTCTTGGAGGGGCGATCGAGTTTATACTCTTCGGCTGCGAGGACTTCGGTCCATCTGTCAGCTAGCAAGTCTTGGTCAGCTCTAAGTTGCTGCTGCTTTTTCTGGAGGCTGCTTGTCGTGGCCATAAGCCTGCGTTTGAAACGCCCTTGTTCGACGGGATCCTCAGGCACGACAAATTCGTCCTCTACCTCTCTGTCTGCCGCTCTATCATGAGGGCTGGCTTCTCCCTCCTCCTGTGCTGAATCCTGCTGGAGGGGGTTGTCTTCGGCACTGTCTAGGGTGTTATTATATCCCGTGCCGGAATCACCGTTTTTGCTGTGGCGGGAATTAGAGCGGCGCCGCTGATGCCGACGCTTGGGCTGCTTCTTGGAGGGGTCATCCTCCGTTGTTCCATTGCCATTCCCATCTTTTGGGGTGTCCACCATGTATATGTCGTATGACGAGGTGGCCTTCCAGTGCCCTGTAGGCACTGGTTCTTGGTTGTCTCCTGCATCGTCGTCCATACCGTCGATGTCTTCGGAGTCGAAGTCGAGCATGTCGGTTAAATCATCGACAGTGGCGACAAAATGGGTGGTGGGTGGGCGTTGAATTTCTTCATCGTCCGCATCCCAACGTTCCTGTCCATAGTCCGGCCAGGGCTCTCCTGATAAAGAGAGAGACTTGAGTGAGTTCAGGATGTCGCCCAAGGGCGAGTGCTGAAAGATGTCCGCGGCAGTGAACTTCATAACCGGCGCCCAACCGGATTTGATTGGCAGGGGCGCGGGAGGTTCGGAGTCCGGCACCTCGGAGTCACGGGCTTTGCAAAGGACAGGGATGGTGTTCGGCTCAATCGCCGTAGAAATCATAGCCCCCGAGGCGGTGTCCAGCCACTCGTCCTCGATCGGCGAAGTTGGCTCCGAGCTAAGGGTCGGAGCGGACGCTGGTGCGGCCTCCAGGGCGCTGTTCGGCAGCAGAGCTAAATCATGCCCATCGAGACAGTGCGGCGCACTTGGCTGTGGCTCAAATCTGTCGAAGATCAAGTCTCCGCGGATGTCAGCTGTGTAGTTCAAACTCCCAAATCTGACCTGATGGCCAGGGGCGCAGCTTTCGATCTGCTCCAGATGGCCAAGTGAATTGGCCCGTAGTGCGAAGCTGCCGAATACGAAGATCTGTTCAGGGAGAAAAGTCTCGCCCTGGATCACGTCGTTGTTGATGATCAAAGGAGCCATCGGGCCTAAAGGTGACGACACAGAGGAACTCTCAATGAAAGCACCAATGTCGGTGTCAAAACTGGCGGATCTCGGGTAGGGGTTCCCGAACTGTGCGTCTAGGCGGATGGTAACAGGAGACAAGGGACATGATGTTTTTACCCAGGTTCGGGCCCTCTCGATGGAGGTAAAACCCTACTCCTGCTTGATTAATATTGATGATATGGGTAGTACAAGAGTAGATCTACCACGAGATCAAAGAGGCTAAACCCTAGAAGCTAGCCTATGGTATGATTGTTGTTCGTCCTACGGACTAAAACCCTCCGGTTTATATAGACACCGGAGAGGGTTAGGGTTACACAGAGTCGGTTACAATGGTAGGAGATCTACATATCCGTATCGCCAAGCTTGCCTTCCACGCCAAGGAAAGTCCCATCCGGACACGGGACGAAGTCTTCAATCTTGTATCTTCATTGTCTAGGAGTCCGGCCAACGGTGATAGTTCGGCTATCCGGACACCCCCTAATCCAGGACTCCCTCAGGGTGCAATGGAGGAAATCAACAAATGACTCCAATATCCATCCACAAATCCCCCGTCACTTAGAGGGGAAATAGGGGTTTGGGAGAGGTGGTAAGAGGCTCAAAATAATGTTTAGAATGCGTGTGAATAGCCCCCCAACCAGTGGGAGGAAGGAGCCCTTAAATGTCCAAAACCCAAAACTAGTCGCTGGGGCTCAACGGGCAGTTCTTGGACACCACGTGCCCACGAGGGTTTAGACCCTATGCCCACGGGGTCCCATGTGCATGTTACAAGCCTGTGCATGGGTCCCCGTGCCCACTAGGGTCAAAAACCCCGTGTCCACGGGGTACCCAGAACTACATGCAGCAACCCACTAAAACAGTGATAACTTTGGCATCCGGACTCCAAATTCGATGATCTTGGGCTCTCTTTGAAGCTATGGAAAAGCCCAAGGTTCTCACATAGAGAATAACCCAAGATAAACAATAAATAATGATGAAAGTAATGAAATTTTTTGAGCTCTCTACATGCGACGTGATCAAGCTACTCGCCTGAAATTCCCTCTTGATAGTACGGCTATCAAACCTATAATCCGGTATCCCACCAAGCACTATGAGACCGCCACTAGGAAAACCTAGCTAAGTTATACCTTTGCCTTCAAATACAACTTGAGTTTGATGATGACTTTAATGCTTGCCTCAAGTTGGAATCCCTTTCTTGTCCACAACCACTTGGTGAAGATACTCGAATCGCTTCCTCATATTGCAATGAGGGAAGCCTTAACTTAAGCTCATCTTCACATGCACATTATCATGATTTGGATCGCAAGCTTCAAAGCATATAACCTCCGGCTTCTCGTCTTGCACTTGAACTCCTCGAACCCGATGACCATCACCACTTGATGTCATCCCCACACAGGCTACTTGAGATCTTTCTTTTGATGCAAGCCCATAAGAAACACCTAACCCACATAGACATAACAAACACATGCCATGTGTTAGGTACAAAGCACAATTCACAATTACTTACCATACCACTAGATACTCGATCCCATATGGTACATTGTTTGCACTTGTGAGTTTACCATCTAGGTACAATCTTCGAGCTTTATCTTGGTCAACCAACATCTTTACTTCAAGATCTATATTGGTTTCTTGAAAGCCATAATGAACTCTTCATTTCCCTTCATCACTTCAAGAAGATATCACCAAAGACTCTTTCATGACCATATCAAGTTTCACTATGAATATCACATTGGTCATCATTTGCTCTTCTAAAAACTCCATCATAATATCTTGAGAGGCACAATGAATTCTTCACTCTAGTTGCTTGCTTCAAGACTTGATCAACTGAAACCCAACACATGTGCTCACCATGATCTTGTCTTGAAACCATAACTTGAATTCTTCTCTTTGATTATCCTCTCAATCCCTTGATCCTTAAAAGCCCAAATATGTCAATCTTTGAGATCCTCTAACGAACTCCACCTTGAATATATTTGGTAAGACATTAAAATCAATCTTGATGGCTTCAACATAAATCCCCAAAGACCAACTTGAAATCTCACTGGATGTGGGACCTCGAGTGCCAAAACCTAGGCCCCGTGTGCATGGGGGTCAGGGACCCCGTTCACACGGGGTATCCAGAGAGTTGACACTCGACCCCGTGCGCACGGGGCCAGGAGGCCCATGCGCATGGGGTATCCAGAGAGGGATACCATGAGGACATCTTTGAAGGTTTTGATGGCATTCTTCCCACATAAATCCAACATGCTTCATGCATCACTATGGAACATTTCTTCTTATAGGATTCAATGCACTTGATGCTCCATAGGAATTGTCCATGAATACCAAAGCTTAGAGCAAATATATCTTCATATATATGTACTTCATCCTTGGTTCCTTCTAATATTCTTGATGAACCTTCTATGGACAATACCTTCAAATATATCTCAATGAAAACATTAGTCCATAGAGATTGTCATTAATTACCAAAACCACACTTAGGGGCTACATGCCCTTTCATCGGTGCTAGTTCTTGTTTTCTACATATTTTTAGTTTCATAGGAAATCAATATTTAGGAAGGTCAAAACACGATACCAATTTTTGACAAATTTTTTGGAATAACAAAGGACACGAGAAGCTTCGGGGGAGTACCGGACGAGCACTAGGGGGCCCACATGTCTTGGCCGCATGCCCTGACCCTAGGGCGCCCCCGCCAGGGTGTGTGGGGCCCACATATTCCTATTTTTCCTCCCTCCACCTCCATAAATCCCTATAAATACTGAAACCCTTCACTGTATTTTTAGAAGAATTTTATCGCTGATGCAAGTTCCTTTTTTATGAAGATCACATCTGGAGGTTTGTTGTAGAGTTCTACCAGAGGGGGAAGCCATTGCTGGAGTCTTCTTCATCAACCTTGATTCCTCCATGATCATGTGTGGGTGGTTCCATTAGGACCTTAGGGTCCATAGTAGTAGCTAGATGGTTCTCTCTCTCTCTCTCTCTCTCTCTCTCTCTCTCTCTTGGATCTTCAATACCATGTTCCTGTGACATGATTAGGATCAGTTCGATGTAATCGGTGGTGTATTTGTTAGGACATGATCAATTGTCACTTCATGATCAGATTGTTCACTAAAATGAATTGAATAATATGCAGTTTTATTGTTGTATAATTAAATAACTTTGTATTCTCTCTGATTTATGCTTCTTCTTTGGCCAAGTTCAATGAGTTTTTATTCAAAGGGAATGGTGCTTTTAGTGGGTACCATCTTGCGGTGACCTAACCCAGCGACAATAAGGTTTAAGGCATGTATCGTATTTTTGCCACTAAGGATAAAACGAATGGGTTTTGTCATATTGATTGACTTCTTCTTGTCTACATTGTGTGAGCTTGCTTACCGTGATACTCTATTTCTTGTAAACTTAATACCTTGATATGCATGGTGGATAGCTGTTTTGGCGTGGAGTATTAGTAGTAGATGTAGTTGGATTAATGGTCTACTTATCACAGACGTAATGCCTATATGAGATTATACCATGAATGATCATAGTTATAAATATAGTAATTCAGTTGATTGCCCAAATGTAATTTGTTTACCATGTGGTTTGTCTGTTTTCAACAGAGATGCCTCTAGTGAACCTATGCCCCCGTGGCTCTATTCTCAATTACTAAATTCTTCTACACAATTGCTATTACTATTTGTCATTTACCTTACCACTATCTATCCCTATCACTTGCGTTTAATCTTGTAACTAGCAAGACAAGGGGACTCACAACCCTCTTGTCGTGTTGGTGATGAGTGTGTGTGTGTGTGTGTTTTGTGCGCACGTGATGTTGAGTTTGTTAGCTTTGGGGAATTCCTACTGGATTGATAAACTTGGTTCTCTAATCGAGGGAAATACTTGTTACTATTCTGCTTCACCCTTCCTCTTGGGAGAATCCCAACGACTCCTGTGGGAGTAGCAAAGATATTCGTGGCATTGTTGCTGGTGAGTCTTCTAATACACAAATAGGTACATTCACACAAACACATTACTTACTTGTTATCTATCTTGCCTAGTTACTTTTGCTTCTTGCCTTGCTTCCATTTTTTTCAAAAACACAAAAAATACCTTTTGTTGTTATTCTTGCTCTTGTTGAAATCATGTCTACCTCTAAAAATACAAAGTTGTGTGATTTTACTAGTAACAATAATAATGAGTTTATTAGTGCTCCTATTTCTCCTCCTGCAACTAGTGCGGAGGTCTTACGAAATTAAAGTTGTTTTGTTGAAGCTTGTTACGAAAGATCAATTTTCTCGAAATTACAATGAAGATGCTGCTACTAATCTTAATACTTTTATCGAACTTTGTGATATGCAAATAGCTAAAGATGTGGACAATGATATTGTAAACTGAAATCATTCCCTTTTTCCTTTAAGAATAGAGCTAAGGAATGGCTAATATGTTTACCTAAAAACAACATTGATTTTTGGAATAAATGTAAATATGCTTTTATTGGAAAATACTTTCCTCCTGCAAAACTTATATCTTTGAGGAATCAAATTATGAATTTTAAACAACTTTATCAACGGCATGTTGCCCAATTTTTGGAAAGAATGGAACTTATGCTCAAAAATTTCCCAACTCATGGTTTAAATCTTTGCATGGAAGTACAATATTTATATGCATTGCTAAACCTTGTTTCTAGGAACCTTCTATATTCTTCTACAAATGGTACATTTATGGGGATAACTCTTGGATAGGCAACTATGCTTCTCAACAACATGAATCGAAACAATTCCCAATGGCTCACCGAGCGATCTCTAACTGGTAAGAAGGTAAATTTTGTTGATGAAATTTCTTCTCTCAATGAAAAGGTCAATATGATTATGTCCTTTCTTGCTACTAAACCACTTTTATGGATCCAGATGATATGCTGTAGTATACTTTGATTGAACAAAATAAAGATAGTGTTGATGTGAATTTTATTTCTAGAAGTAATTTCAACAACAATGCTTATAGAGGAAACTTTGGTAATAATCCTGGATGGTATCTTGGTAATTCTTCAAATTCTTATGATAATTGTCATGATAAAAGGTTGCCAGATATTGATCAATCTACTAAAAAATTATGCATGCTCAATTTTAACAACATGAATCCTTTTCTAAAGAAGTCAAGGAACACTCTTCTATTATTAAATAAAAAAGTAAACAACTTTATGATATCAATAGAGAATTTGTTAATTTGCAATTACAACTTGTGCAGACCGAAAGTATTTTCGGAAAAAAAATGTCTGGTAAGCATACAATGTTAGTTAACAGAATGGAAGCCAAACCCGAATCGCACCATTTTGCTAATATTGATGAGCATGTTGAAACTATTGGCGTGTCACCCATAGAATAATTATTCAAAAATATTAAAATGTTGAAGAGGATGACAAAGGGAATGCAGAAGAGTCAACTTTAGCTAGAAGGGAATGCAGATTAAGGCATACCCTAGTGGCGGAAAGGGGCTGATGCCTTCCCACCCACCCAGGTTCAAGGCATGGTACTTGCAATTTGGGTTTGTTGCACCAATTATACTATAGGGGGTTCCCTTACAGTCTTTCAGTAAAAAAAACTTTAGCTAGAAGGAGTTCCAATTGTTCGGAGGGTTAAAATCTTGATGCTAAAATTAATAAAAGTTGGTTTGGAAAGGTCAAAACTTTAGGTAGCATTACACCTAGTATTTGGATTTCCAGGACTTTAATTATGATAATTTCTCTATTACTGAATGCATTAGTATATTGTAATCAATGTTGAATTCACCCAATGCCCATGATCATAATAAAGCTTTTGTTAAACAATTGGAGAGGCACTTACTAAGATTAATGAAGAGAAGCTTGAACTTGAGGTTTCTATCCCTAGAAAATTAGATGATGAATGGAAACCTACTATTACAATTAAGATCAATTATTTTGAATGCAATGATTTTATGTGATTTAGGTGCAACTGTATCTACGATGGCTAAAGCCCTATGTGATGTTCTTGGTTTGGATGATATATATGAATGTTCATTAAATTTGCACCTTGTGGATTCAACTATTAAGAAACCTATGGGATGAATAAATGATGTGCTTATTATTGCAAATATAAATTATGTTCCTGTAGATTTTATTATTTTGAATACTGAATGTAATCCTACATGTCCTAAAATACTTGGAAGAGCCTTTTTAAGAATTGTAGGTGTAATCATTGATATGAAGGAAGGCAATATAAGGCTCCAAATTTCGTTGAAGAAGGTATGGAACACTTCCCAAGAAAGATAATTAAGCCTCCTTATGAATCTATTATGAGAGCCACATATGATTTAACATTGAATGATGATAAAACTTGATATTGAATGAGAATGTCTCTAGCCACCTGGTTAGGGATAGTGCATGTTTTCTTTGTTTGGGTGGGATGGATAGCCATTGTTTGGTTAGAAGGACTAGATGTGGATAGATTTCCAATATAACTTATTTACTATTGGATGGTGGTATTAACACTATACACATAATTTTAGCTTCACTTTTGGAGATCAACTCATTATACCATATTATCGAACTCAAATATGTCACCACAATAAACTAGCAACACAATAATAGTTGAGAGATATGTGATAACCCACAAGTGTAGGTGATCCATCATAACCTTTTTCATAAGTAAGTGTCAAACTCAATGAGGAGTAAAAAGAATTGGTTGATGGAAACTGGCAAGAGTTCACTTTAAAGGTGCAGAGAGTGTTTGATGGTTTGTTTGAAAGAAAGAGTAATTGCAAGAAATTAAATAGTAACAAAAGTACAACGGTGCAGCAAGCGGGCCAATCCTTAATTGTGCTAAGGACAATCTGGTGGTTTTACTTATAGGGATTAAGTCATTTTTGAGAACATACGGGAGTTTCATCAAGTTGCTTTAATCAAGATTCATTGAGTTACGTCCATTGCTTTGACAATTTGTTATGCGGTGGAATCTATGGTAATGTGATTTTGTTACTTGAACAAACAACATACTTATATTGTACTCTACACAAGAATCCACAAATACAAGATAATAATGAAGATAACATCTAACCATAGCAATAAACTTTGCAGTTCCAACAACCCCTCAGGCAGTAGTTCATAAACTTTGGGTATGGTAATTTATGTCACTCCTCATGCAGTAGTTCATAAACTTTGGGTATGGTAATTTCTGTCACTCCAACCACTTATCGATGAACAAACTAATCACATGATCCTCTCCTCTAGGACCTTAAAGATGAAATGATATGCAGTCACCATTTGCACATCACCACTAGAGAATTACACCACACTGATGCGGCTTGAACTACGTTGGTATTTCCCCAAAGAGGAAGGGATGATGCAGCACAGCTACGGTAGGTATTTTCCTCAGTAATGAGACCAAGGTTATCGAACCAGTAGGAGAACCACACAACACTATGTAAACGGTGCCTGCACACAAAGAAAGAATACTTGCAACACGACGTAAAGGAGGGGTTGTCAATCCCTCCCAGGGAAAAAGATAGATAAAATTGTAGTAGATTGGATAAATAGATCGAACGCAAGATAAAATAAATAATGAAAAATGGCAGCAAGGTATTTTTGGGTTTTTGGATTAATAGATCTGAAAATAGAAGCGAATAAAAATAGATCTTGAAGGCAAATATGATAAAGAAGAGACTCAGGGGCAGTAGATTTCACTAGTGGCTTCTCTCGAGAAAAATAGCATACGGTGGGTAAACTAATTACTGTTGGGCAATTGATAGAACTTCAAATAATTATGACAATATCCATGCAATGATCATTATATAGGCATCAAGTCCAAGATTAGTAGACCGAATCCTGCCTCCATCTACTACTATTACTCCACACATCGACCGCTATCCATCATGCATCTAGTTTATTAAGTTCATGGAGAAATGGAGTAATGCAATAAGAATGATGACATGATGTAGACAAGATCTATTCATGTAGGAATAGACCCCATCTTGTTGTCCTTAATAGCAACGATACATATGTGTCATGTCCCCTTCTGTCACTGAGATTAAGCACCGTAAGATCGAACCCATCACAAAGCACCTCTTCCCATGGCAAGAAAGTTCGATCTAGTCGGCCTAAATAAACCAAAGATTCAAAGAAGAAATACAAGGCTATAAGCAATCATGCATATAAGAGATCAAAACTCAAATAACTTTCATGGATAAAATAGATCTAATCATAAACTCAAAGTTCATCTGATCCCAACAAGCACACCGCAAAAATAGTTACATCAAATAGACCTCCAAGAGACCATTGTATTGAGAATGAAAAGAGAGAGAGGAAGCAATCTAGCTACTAACTACGGACCCGTAGGTCTACAATGAACTACTCACACATCATCATAGAGGCACCCATGAGGATGATGACCCCCCCCCCCCATGATGGTGTCTAAATTGGATCTATGGTTTCTGGAACTTGCGGCGGCTAGAATTGTGTTTCGTCGAGTCCCCTACGGTTTTTGGATTTTTGGGGTATTTATAGAGCAAAGAGGCAGTGCGGGAGGCGGCCGAGGTCGGCACAACCCACCAAGGAGCGGCTGGGCCCCCAGGCGTGCCCAGGTGGGTTGTGCTCCCCTTGGAGCCCCCCTCTAGTACTTCCTTGGCCCAACTTGTGTCTTCTAGTCCAAAAGATCTCCAAAAAGTTTCGGTGTGTTTGGACTCCATTTGGTATTGATTTTCTGCAAAGTAAAAAACAAGCAAAAAAACAACAACTGGCACTGGGCACTATGTTAATAGGTTAGTCATAAAAAATGATATGAATTTGCTATAAAATTATTGTAAAACATCCAAGAATAATAATATAACAGCATGGAACAATAAAAAATTATAGATACATTGGAGACGTATCACACACCACAAAATCAAAACATTGAATTAGATTCCACTTCACATGATTAAGAGCATCAAGGTTTATCTATGTCCTCAAGAATGTCACGAAATACTCACACACATCATATGGAACATCATAAGTGGAGACGAATATATGAATAACAATATGAACATATGACTTCCACTAATAAAACTTCTAAGCATCAACTACAAGGAGTAACCAACACCAGAAACTATACTTAGCAAATGATTTGTAATAGTTCATAGATCAAAAAGTTGTGGTGGAGTTGATCGAGATGACAGTGCTGATAAATGTTGATGGAGATGATGATCATAGTGTTGGTGATTGATAAATCTCCAACGTATCTATAATTTTTTTATCGTTCCATGCTATTATATTATCTATTTTGGATGTTTTATATGCATTAATAAGCTATTTTTATTATTTTTGGGACTAACCTATTAACCTAGAGCCCAGTGCTAGTTTCTGTTTTTTTCCTTGTTTTTGAGATTTAGAGAAAAGGAATATCAAATAGAATTAAACTTTCGCGATGATTATTCTTGGACTAGAAGACACCCAGCAAACTTGGAGTTGAAGGCAGGGGAGTTCCGAGGACTCCACAAGCTAGGGGCACACCCTAGGGGGGCGCGCCCTGAGGGCTTATGGGCCCCTCGAAGCTCCTCTAACCTAATTTTCCTCAATGTATTCCCAAATATTCCCAAACGACCAAAAGCATCCACCAAAATACTTTTTCGCTGACGTAACCTTCTGTACCCGTGAGATCCCATCTAGGGGCCTTTTTCGGCACCCTGCGGGAGGGGGATTCGATCACAAAGGGCTTCTACATCAACTCTATAACCCTTTCGATGAAGTGTGAGTAGTTTACCTCAGACCTACGGGTCCATAGCTAGTAGATAGATGGCTTCTTCTCTCTCGTTGATCCTCAATACCATGTTCTCCTCGATGTTCTCGGAGATCTATCCGATGTAATATTCTTTTGCGGTGTGTTTATCGAGATCCAATGAATTGTGGATTTATGATCAGTTTATCTATGAATATTATTTGAATCTTCTCTGGATTCATATATGCATGATTTGATATCTTTGTATTTCTCTTCGAATTATCAGTTTGGTTTGGCCAACTAGATTGGTTCTTCTTGCAACGGAAGAGGTGATTAGTTTTGGGTTCAATCTTGCGATGTCCTCACCCAGTGAAAAAGTAGGGGTAGCGAGGCATGTATTGTATTATTGCCATCAAGGGTAAAAAGATGGGGTTTTCATCATATTTCTTGATTTTACCCCTCTACATCGTGTCATCTTGCTTAAGGTGTTACTCTGTTCTTTATGAACTTAATACTCTAGATGCATGCTGGATAGCGGTCGATGTGTGGAGTAATAGTAGTAGGTATAGAATCATTTCGGTCTACTTGACATGGACGTGATGCCTATATTCATAATCATTGCCTTGGATATCATCATAACTTTGCTCTTTTCTATCAATTGCTTGACAGTAATTTGTTCACCCACCATATTATTTGCCTTCAAGAGAGAAGCCTCTAGTGAAACCTATGGCCCCCGGGTCTATTTTCCATCATATATTTTTATATCTATAAACCAATAAACTCAAAAAAATCTTACTGCATTTTATTTACTTTTATTTTGTTTTACGTTTTAGTAAGCTTTTATATCTATCTCTATCAGATCTCACCTTTGCAAGTGACCGTGAAGGGATTGACAACACCTTTATCGCATTGGGTGCAAGTGTTTGATTGTTTGTGCAGGTGCATAGATTGGAGACTTGCTTGTATCTCCTACTGTATTGATACCTCGGTTCTCAACTGAGGGAAATACTTATCTCTACTTTGCCGCATCACCCTTTCCTCTTCAAGAGAAAAACCAATGCAAGCTCAAGAAGTAGCAGGAAGAATTTCTGGCGCCGTTGTCGGGGAGATCAAATTCAAGCCTACCAAGTACCCACCATAAACTCTCATCTCTTGCTTTACATTATTTGCCATTTGCCTCTCGTTTTCCTCTCCCCCACTACTAAAATGATTTTCAGAAAAATACAAAAATATTTACCTTTTTATTCGCCCGTCTTCCGTTTGTGTTTTCATTTGCTTTTTGTTTGCTCACGTGCTAGATTGCTTGTTTGCCCGTATGGCCCAACCCAAGAGTTTTGATCCTTATTATAGGAAGTTGGAAGAGATTGAAAATAATGCTAACATTTTCATGTCCTTACAATTTGAGCATAATAGTTTCTTTCGGAACGAACTTATGGAGAAAAAAACTATGATGGATTATATTAATAAAGAGCTCTATGATGTTTCTAAAGAAATTTATGGTCTTAAATCTATTTTTTGCTCAGCTTGAAAATTTAGTAGGCCAAATTTCCGATAAACAAACCACTTTGGTAAATAAGATGGCCGCTAAACCGGAATATCTTGATAATAATGATGAAGATCTCAAAGTGATTGGTGTGACTCCTATTGAATCTTTGTTTTCTAATATAAATCTTGATAAAGATGGGACTGGAGATGAGTCAACTTTATCTAGAAGGTGTCCCAATGATTCGGAGTTTTTAGATCTTAATGCAAAAATTGATAAAAGTGGGATTGGAGAGGTTAAAACTTTAAGTAGCAATGACCCCACTCTTTTGGATTTAAAGGATTTTAATTATGATAATTGTTCTTTGATAGATTTATTTCCTTGTTGCAATCCATGTTGAATTCTCCTCATGCTTATAGTCAAAATAAAGCTTTTACTAAACATATCATTGATAATATGACAAAATCTTTTGAAGAAAAACTTGAGTTGCAAGCTTCTATCCCTAGAAAGCTTTATGATGAGTGGGACTGGGAACCTACTATTAAGATTAAAATTAAAGATTATGAGTGCCATGCTTTGTGTGATTTGGGTGCTAGCATTTCCGCTATTCCAAAAACTTTATGTGATGTGATAGATTTTCGTGAATTGGATGATTGTTCTTTAAATTTGCATCTCGCGGATTCCACTATTAAGAAACCTATGGGAAGAATTAATGATGTTCTTATTGTTGCAAATAGGAATTATGTGCCCGTAGATTTCATTGTGCTTGATATAGATTGCAATCCTATATGTCCTATTATTCTTGGTAGAAAGATTGGTGCAATTATTGATATGGAAGAAGCAAACATTAGATTTCAATTACCGTTAAGGAAGGGCATGGAACACTTTCCAAGAAAGAAAATTAAGTTGCCATATGAACCTATTATGAGAGCTACTTATGGATTGCATACCAAAGATGACAATACCTAGATCTATGTTTTATGCCTAGCTCGGGGCGTTAAACCATAGCTCTTGTTGGGAGGCAACCCAATTCTATTTTTATGTTTTTGTTTTTGGTTCTGTTTTTAAATAATTACACATTATTACCTCTATAGTAATTGTGTTTTGGTGTTTTAATTAGTGTTTGAGCCAAGTAAGAATTTTGGGATGGCTTACGGTGATAGTTGATTTGATCTTGCTGAAAAATAGAAACTTTTGCATTCAGTAACTGAATTGTTTAAATTTACTGGAGCATGAAAAACCCCTGAATTTTTTACACTATATTTATATATAAATTGCCTCTATTTTCCTAATTTTTCGGAATGTTTGGAGTTACAGAAGTATTAGAACAATTCAGATCATCGCAGACTATTTTGTTTTTGACACATTCTGTTTTCTATGTGTTGTTTGCTTATTTTGATGAATCTATGGGTAGTATCGGGGGAATGAATGATACGTCTCCAACGTATCTATAATTTTTGTTTGTTCCATGCTATTATATTATCTGTTTTGGATGTTTAATGGGCTTTACTATGCACTTTAATATTATTTTTGGGACTAACCTATTAACCGGAGGCCCAGTCCAAATTGTTCTTTTTGCCTATTTCAGTGTTTCGTAGAAAAGGAATATCAAGCGGAGTCCAAACGGACTGAAACCTTCGGGAGAGTTATTTTTGGAACAAACGCAATCCAGGAGACTTGGAGTGGATGTCAAGAAAGAAACAAGGCGGCCACGAGGCAGGAGGGCGCGCCCGGGGGGTAGGCGCGCCCCCACCCTCGTGGGCCCCTTGTGGCTCCCCTGACCGACTTCTTTCGCCTATATATACTCATATACCCTAAAAACATCTGAGATCACCATGCAACCCTATTTCCACCGCGGCAACCTTCTGTACCCGTGAGATCCCATCTTGGGGCCTTTTCCGGTGCTCCGCCGGAGGGGGAATCGATCACGGAGGGCTTCTACATCAACACCATAGCCTCTCCGATGAAGTGTGAATAGTTTACCATAGACCTTCGGGTCCATAGTTATTAGCTAGATGGCTTCTTCTCTCTCTTTGATTCTCAATACAAAGTTCTCCTCGATCTTCTTGGAGATCTATTCGATGTAAAACTTTTTGCGGTGTGTTTGTCGAGATCCGATGAATTGTGGGTTTATGATAAAGATTATCTATGAACAATATTTGAATCTCCTCTGAATTCTTTTATGAATGATATTTTATCTTTGCAAGTCTCTTTGAATTATCAGTTTGGTTTGGCCTACTAGATTGATCTTTCTTGCAATGGGAGAAGTGCTTGGTTTTGGGTTCAATCTTGCGGTGTCCTTTCCAGCGACAGCAGGGGCAGCAAGGCACGTATTGTATTGTTGCCATCGAGGATAAAACAATGGGTTTTATATCATATTGCTTGAGTTTATCCCTCTACATCATGTCATCTTGCCTAATGCGTTACTCTGTTCTTATGAACTTAATACTCTAGATGCATGCTGGATAGTGGTCGATGAGTGGAGTAATAGTAGTAGATGCAGAATCGTTTCGATCTACTTGTCGCGGATGTGATGCCTATATACATGATTGAGGGAGTCCTGGATAAGGGGGTATCCGGACAGCCGGACTATATTCATCGTCCGGACTATAGAAGCATCAAGATACAAGACTCAAGACTTCGGCTCGTGTCCGGATGGGACTCTCCTTTGCGTGGAAGACAAGCTTGGCGATCCGGATATTATGTTTCCTTCCTTGTAACCAACTCCAGGTAAACCCTAGCTCTCCGGTGTCTATCTAAACCGGAGAGGATAGTCCTTAGAAGGCCGATCACATTCACAATCATACCATCATAGGCTAGCTCTTAGGGTTTAGCCTCTACGATCTCGTGGTAGATCTACTCTTGTATTCCACATATCTTCAATATTAATCAAGCAGGAAGTTGGGTTTTACCTCCATCGAGAGGGCCCGAACCTGGGTAAACATTATGTCCCTTGCTTCCTGTTACCATCAGCGCTACCCGAGATCCGCCGGTTTTGACACCAACATTATTGCTTTCATTCAGAGTTCCTTTGTGTCATCGCTTCGAGGTTTGATGGCATCTTCAATCGTCAACAATACGATCCAGGGTGAGACTTTTCTCCCTGGATAGATCTTTGTGTTCGGCGGCTTCGCACTAGTAGAGACACTAGCACCCAAATCACATAAAGCATGAAAATCAAAATCTTTGATTTTAATTTTAATAGTAGGTTCCCACTCATCATAGAGTTTTCTAGGGATAGAAACTTCCAACTCAAGTTTTTCTTCATAAGAATGCATCAAAGCATCAACAATGTGTTCGGTAAAGGCCTTATTTTGACTATAAGCATGAGGAGATTCTAGCACGGATTGCAACAAGGAAATACAACCAATCAAAGAGCAATTTTCATAATTAAATTCCTTGAGATCTAAAATAGTGGGTTTAGCAACATCACGGTTTTTATTTATTTCAATCCCACTTTCATCAATTTCATCATCAAGATCTAGAAACTTCGAATTCTTAGAACGCCTTCTAGGTAAAGGAAGATAATCTTCAGATTCATCAAGATTCATACTGCAAAACAAAGATTTAATGGGGGACACATCAATAACTTTTAGATCTTCATCTTGATTTTTATAGGAATTGGAAGAACACGCTTTAATAAAGGCATCTTTGGAAGCACGCATCCTAGCGGTTCTTTCCTTGCACTCATCAATGGAAATTCTCATGGCTTTGAGAGACTCATTGATATCATGCTTAGGAGGAATAGATCTAAGCTTTAAAGAATCAATTTCAAGAGAAATCTTATCAATGTTCCTAGCCAAATCGTCAACTTTAAGCAATTTCTCTTCAAGCAAAGCATTAAAATTCTATTGTGAATTCATAAACTCTTTAACACTACTCTCAAACTCAGAGGGCATCTTATTAAAAATTTCCATAAGAGTTGTTGTAGGAATTTCCATAATTGTTAGAAGGATTACTAGGGTAAGGCCTAGGATTAAAATTCCCTCTATAAGCATTGTTTCCAAAACTATTCCTACCAACAAAATTCACATCCATAGATTCATTATTATTCTCAAGCAAAGTAGATAAAGGCATATCATTGGGATCAAGAGGAGTATTTTTAGGAACAAACATCTTCATAAGTTCATCCATCTTTTCACTCAAAACATTGATTTCTTCTATAGCATGCACTTTTTTACTAGAAGATCTTTCGGTGGGCCATTGAGAATAATTAGCCATAATATTATCAAGCAATTTGGTAGCATCCCCTAACGTAATTTCCATAAACGTGCCTCCCGCGGCCGAATCTAAAAGATTTCTAGAAGCAAAATTCAATCCGGCATAAAACTTTTGTATGATCATCCATAAATTCAAACCATGAGTAGGGAAATTGCGAAGCATTAATTTCATTCTTTCCCAAGATTGGGTAACATGCTCATGATCAAGTTGTTTAAAATTCATGATATCATTCCTAAGAGTAATAATCTTAGCGGGAGGAAAATACTTAGAGATGAAAGCATCTTTGCACTTGTTCCAAGAATCAATACTATTTTTAGGCAAAGATGAAGACCAAACTTTAGCACGATCTCTAAGTGAAAACGGAAATAACTTCAATTTGACAATATTGTTATCCGTATCTTTCTTCTTTTGCATATCACACAAATCAACAAAATTGTTTAGATGAGTAGCGGCATCTTCACTAGGAAGGCCGGCGAATTGATCTTTCATAACGAGATTCAACAAAGCGGTATTGATTTCACAAGACTCACCATTATTAAGAGGAGCAATCGGAGTACTAAGGAAATCATTATTATTGGTATTCGAGAAATCACACAATTTGGTATTATCTTGCGCCATGGCAACAAGTAATCCAACACACAAGCAAACAGAAAGGCAAAGGGAAAAAGGGAAACGGAAAAGAGAGGAGGAGATTGGGAAAGAGAGGGCGAATAAAACGGCAATGGTGAAGTGGGGGAGAGGAAAACGAGAGGCAAATGGCAAATAATGTAATGCGAGAGATAGGGATTGCGATGGATACAGAAAGTTGCGGCGGTGGAATTAGGTTTTTGGCTCTTGTTTTGATCGTTCGGTGATACGTAGGTATATATAGAAGGAAGGAGTACGTCGGTGGAGCTCCGAGGGGCCCACAAGGTAGGGGGGTGCGCCCTCACCCTCGTGACCTCCTCGGGCACTGCTTGGAGTTGGGTCCAAGTCTCCTGGATCATGTTTGGTTGGAAAATCACGACCCCGAAGGTTTCATTCCGTTTGGACTTCGTTTGATATTCTGTTTCTTCGAAATACTGAAAAAGGCAAAAAAACAGCAATTCTGGGCTGGGCCTCCAGTTAATAGGTTAGTCCCAAAAGTAATATAAAAGTGGAAAATAAAGCCCAATATAGTCCAAAACAGTAGATAAAGTAGCATGGAGCAATCAAAAATTATAGATACGTTGGAGACGCATCAAGCATTTCCCAGCTTAATTCCTGCTCGTCCTCGAGTAGGTAAATGATAAAAAAGATTTTTGATGCGGAGTGATACTTTGGCATAATTTCAATGTAAATCTTCTCAATTGTGATATGAATATTCGGATCTGAAAGATTCAAGACAAAATTTCATATTGACACAAAAGTAATAATACTTCAAGCATACTAATCAAAGCAATCATGTCTTCTCAAAATAACATGGCAAAAGAAAGTTCATCCCTACAAAATCATATAGTTAGGCTATGCTTCATTTTCGTCACACAAAGATGTTCCCAACTTCTATACCCCCGATGACAAGCCAAGCAATTGTTTCATACTTAAATAATCTCAAACTTTTTCAACCTTCACGCAATACATGAGCATGAGCCATGGATATAGCACTATGGGTGGAATAGAATATGATGATGGGGATTGCGTGGAGAAGACAAAAAAGTCTCACATTGACGAGGATAATCAACGGGCTATGGAGATGCCCATCAATTGATGTCAACATGAGGAGTAGGGATTGCCATGCAACGGATGCACCCGAGCTATGAATGCTCAACAAAAGAAAACTAGTGGGTGTGCATCCAACTCGCTTGCTCACGAAGACCTAAGGCATTTGAGGAAGCCCATCATAGGAATATACAAGCCAAGTTCTATAATGAAAAATTCCCACTAGTATATGAAATTGATAACATATGAGACTCTCTACATGAAAAGGCATGGTGCTACTTTGAAGCATAATATATGAGACTCAATACATGAAGAACAAGGTGCTACTTTGAAGCACAAGTGTGGAAAAAGAGATAGTAGCATTGCCCTTTTCTTTTATTTTTTTGGGCCTTTCTTTTTTTGGCCTTTCTCCTTTTTTTAATTTTTTATTTGGGCAATGCTCTAATAATGATGATCATCACACTTCTATTGATTACAACACAAGGATTACAACTCAAAACTTAGAACAAGATATGACTCTATATGAATGCCTCCGGCGGTGTACCGGGATGGTGCAATGAATCAAGAGTGACATGTATGAAAAATAATGCATGGTGGCTTTGCCACAAATATGATGTCAACTACATGATCATGAAATGGCAATATGACAAAAGTAATGTATGTCATGATGATGATGATGATGGAAGTTGCATGGCAATATATCTTGGAATGGCTATGGGAATGCCATAATAGGTAGGTATGGTGGCTGTTTTGAGGAAGATATAAGGAGGTTTATGTGTGATAGAGCGTATCGTATCACGGGGTTTGGATGCACCGGCGAAGTTTGCACCAACTCTCAAGGTGAGAAAGGGTAGTGCACGGTACCGAAGAGGCTAGCAATGGCGGAAAGGTGAGAGTGCGTATAATCCATGGACTCAACATTAGTCAAAAGAACTCATATACTTATTGCAAAAATTTAGAAGTCATCAAAAATTCAAGTACTACGTGCATTCTCCTAGGGGGATGGATTGGTAGGAAAAGACCATCGCTCGTCCCCGACCGCCACTCATAAGGATGCACAAGACAGGTACACTTCATGTTTCAAATTTGTTACATAACTTTAACCATACGTGCATGCTACGGGACTTGCAAACTTCAACACAAGTATTTCTCAAATTCATAATCACCCAACTAGCACGAATATGATATTATCACCTCCATATCTGAAAACAATTATCAAGCATCAAACTTATCTTAGTATTCAATTCACTCAAAAGAAAGTTTCACATATCTTGAACACCAAGTATATTAACATTAAGCAAATTACCATGCTATTAAAGACTCTCAAAATAATCTAAGTTAAGCATGAGAGATCAATAGTTTCTTTAAAACAAATCCACCACCGTGCTCTAAAAGATCTAAGTGAAGCACTAGAGCAAAAATTATCACGCTCAAAAGATATAAGTGAAGCACTACGAGCAAAACTATCAAGCTCAAAAGATATAAGTGAAGCACATAGAGTATTCTAACAAATTCCAATTCATGTATGGCTCTCTCAAAATATGTGTACATCAAGGATGATTGTGGTAGACTAACAAGCAAAGACACAAATAATACAAGACGCTCCAAGCAAAACACATATCATGTTGGTGAATAAAAATATAGCTCCAAGTAAATTACCGATGGAAGTGGACGAAAGAGGGGATGCCTTCCGGGGCATCCCCAAGCTTTGACTTTTTGGTGTCCTTGGATTATCTTGGGGGTGCCATGGGCATCCCCAAGCTTAGGCTCTTGCCACTCCTTGTTCCATAATCCATCAAAAGAATTCACCCAAAAACTTGAAAACTTCACAACACAAAACTCAACAGAAATCTCGTGAGCTCCGTTAGAGAAAGAAAACAAAAGACTACTTCAAGGTACTGTAATGAACTCATTCTTTATTTATATTGGTGTTAAACCTACTGTATTCCAACTTTTCTATGGTTTATAAACTATTTTACTAGCCATAGATTCATCAAAATAAGCAAACAACACACGAAAAACAGAATCTGTCAAAAACAGAACAGTCTGTAGCAATCTGTAACTAACACAAACTTCTGGAACTCTAAAAATTCTACCAAAATAGTAAGTCCTGGACAATTTGTTTATTGATCAGCAGAAAAAAGAATTAACGCAAAAGCACGTTCCTGTGATTTAACAAAATTATATTCGTGCGTGCAAAGTTTCTGTTTTTTCAGCAGAATCAAATCAACTATCATCGTAGGTTATCCTATAGGTCCTACTTGGCACAAACACTAATTAAAAGACAAAACCACATCTAAACAGAGGCTAGATGGATTATTTATTCCTAAACATAAGCAAAAACAAAAAACACATAATAAAATTGGGTTACCTCCCAACAAGCGCTATCGTTTAACGCCCCTAGCTAGGCATAAAAGCGAGGATAAATCTAGGTATTGCCATCTTTGGTAGGCAACCCATAAGTGGCTCTCATGATAGATTCATATGGTAATTTTATTTTCTTTCTAGGGAAGTGTTCCATACCCTTCTTTAAGGGAAATTGGAATCTAATATTCCCTTCCTTCATATCAATAATTGCACCAATCGTTCTAAGGAAAGGTCTACCAAGAATAATAGAACATGAAGGATTGCAATTTATATCAAGAACGATAAAATCTACGGGCACATAATTCCTATTTGCAACAATAAGAACATCATTAATTCTTCCCATAGGCTTTTTAATAGTGGAATCCGCAAGATGCAAGTTTAGAGAGCAATCATCAAAATCACGGAAATCTAGCAAATCACATAAAGTTTTGGGAATAGTAGAGACACTAGCACCCAAATCACATAAATCATGAAACTCAAAATCTTTGATTTTAATTTTAATAGAAGGTTCCCACTCATCATAGAGTTTTCTAGGGATAGAAACTTTCAACTCAAGTTTTTCTTTATAAGATTGCATCAAAGCATCAACAATATGTTCGGTAAAGGCCTTATTTTGACTATAAGCATGAGGAGATTCTAGCACGGATTGCAACAAGGAAATACAACCAATCAAAGAGCAATTTTCATAATTAAATTCCTTGAGATCTAAAATAGTGGGTTTAGCAACATCACGATTTTTATTTATTTCAATCCCACTTTCATCAATTTCATCATCAAAATCTAGAAACTTCGAATTCTTAGAACGCCTTCTAGGTAAAGGAAGATAATCTTCAGATTCATCAAGATTCATATTTCAAAACAAAGATTTAATGGGGGACACATCAATAACTTTTAGATCTTCATCTTGATTTTTATAGGAATTGGAAGAACACGCTTTAATAAAGGCATCTTTGGAAGCACGCATTCTAGCGGTTCTTTCCTTGCACTCATCAATGGCAATTCTCATGGCTTTGAGAGACTCATTGATATCATGGTTAGGAGGAATAGATCTAAGCTTTAAAGACTCAATTTCAAGAGAAATCTTATCAACATTCCTAGCCAAATCATCAACTTTAAGCAATTTATCTTCAAGCAAAGCATTAAAATTCTTTTGTGAATTCATAAACTCTTTAACACTACTCTCAAATTCAGAGGGCATCTTATTAAAATTTCGATAAGAGTTGTTGTAGGAATTTCCATAATTTTTAGAAGGATTACTAGGGTAAGTCCTAGGATTAAAATTCTCTCTATAAGCATTGTTTCCAAAACTATTCCTACCAACAAAATTCACATCCATAGATTCATTATTATTCTCAAGCAAAGTAGATAAAGGCATATCATTGGGATCAAGAGGAGTATTTTTAGGAACAAGCATCTTCATAAGTTCATCCATCTTTTCACTCAAAACATTGATTTCTTCTATAGCATGCACTTTTTTACTAGAAGATCTTTCGGTGTGCCATTGAGAATAATTAGCCATAATATTATCAAGCAATTTGGTAGCATCCCCTAACGTAATTTCCATAAACGTGCCTCCCACGGCCGAATCTAAAAGATTTCTAGAAGCAAAATTCAATCCGGCATAAAATTTTTGTATGATCATCCATAAATTCAAACCATGAGTAGGGCAATTGCGAAGCATTAATTTCATTCTTTCCCAAGATTGGGCAATATGCTCATGATCAAGTTGTTTAAAATTCATGATATCGTTCCTAAGAGTAATAATCTTAGCGGGAGGAAAATACTTAGAGATAAAAGCATCTTTGCACTTTTCCAAGAATCAATACTATTTTTAGGTAAAGATGAAAACCAAACTTTAGCACGATCTCTAAGTGAAAACGGAAATAACTTCAATTTGACAATATTGTTATCCGTATCTTTCTTCTTTTGCATATCACACAAATCAACAAAATTGTTTAGATGAGTAGCGGCATCTTCACTAGGAAGGTCGGCGAATTGATCTTTCATAACAAGATTCAACAAAGCGGTATTGATTTCACAAGACTCATCATTATTAAGAGGAGCAATCGAAGTACTAAGGAAATCATTATTATTGGTATTCGAGAAATCACACAATTTGGTATTATCTTGCGCCATGGCAACAAGTAATCCAACACACAAGCAAACAGAAAGGCAAAGGGAAAAAGGCAAACGGAAAAGAGAGGAGGAGATTGGGAAAGACAGGGCGAATAAAACGGCAAGGGTGAAGTGGGGGAGAGGAAAACGAGAGGCAAATGGCAAATAATGTAATGCAAGAGATAGGGATTGCGATGGGTACTTGGCATGGTTGACTTGCTTGTGTGAGCCTCCCCGGCAACGGTGCCAGAAATTCTTCTTGCTACCTCTTGAGCACTGCGTTGGATTTCCCCGAAGAGGAGAGGATGATGCAGTAAAGTAGCATAAGTATTTCCCTTAGTTTTTGAGAATCAAGGTATCAATCCGGTAGGAGACCACGCACAAGTCCCTCGTACCTACACAAAACGATAGCAACTCGCAACCAACGCTTAGGGGTTGTCAATCCCTTCACGATCACTTACGAGAGTGAGATCTAATAGAGATAATATTTTTGGTATTTTTGATAGATAGATGCAAAGTAAAAAAGTAAAGGCAAAGTAATAACAAAGCAAGTAAATAAAGTGATATAGATTGATATGATGAGAATAGACCCGGGGGCCATAGGTTTCACTAGTGGCTTCTCTCGAGAGCATAAGTATTCTATGGTGGGTAAACAAATTACTCTTGAGCAATTGACAGAATTGAGCATAGTTATGAACATATCTAGGCAATGATCATGTATATAGGCATCACGTCCAAAACAAGTAGATCGAAACGATTCTGCATCTACTACTATTACTCCACTCATCGACCGCTATCCAGCATGCATCTAGAGTATTAAGTAAAACAGAGTAACGCCATAAGCAAGATGACATGATGTAGAGGGATAAATTCATGCAATATGATAAAAAACCATCTTGTTATCCTCGATAGCAACAATACAATACGTGCCTTGATGCCCCTTTTGTCACTGGGTAAGGACACCACAAGATTGAACCCAAAGCTAAGCACTTCTCCCATTGCAGGAACTACCAATCTAGTTGGCCAAACCAAAAAGGATAATTCGAAGAGACTTGCAAAGATAACTCAATCATACATAAAAGAATTCAGAGAAGAATCAAATATTTTCCATAGATAATCTGAATCATAAACCCACAATTCATCGGTCTCAACAAACACACCGTAAAAAGAAGATTACATCGAATAGTTCTCCACAAGAGAGGGGGCGAACATTGTATTGAGATCCAAAAAGAGAGAAGAATCCATCTAGCTACTAGCTATGGACCCGAAGGTCTGAAGTAAACTACTCACACTTCATCGGAGGGGCTATGGTGATGATGTAGAAGCCCTCCGTGGTGGATGCCCCCTCCGGCGGAGCTCCGGAACAGGCCCCAAGATGGGATCTTGTGGATACAGAAAGTTGCGGCAGTGGAATTAGGTTTTTGGCTCCTGTTCTAATCGTTCAGGGATACATAGGTATATATAGGAGGAAGGAGTACGTTGGTGGAGCTCCGAGGGGCCCACAAGGTAGGGGCGCGCCCAGGGGGCACCCTCCACCCTCGTGACCTCCTCGGGCACTGCTTGGAGTAGGGTCCCAGTCTCCTGGATCACGCTCGGTTGGAAAATCACGATCTCGAAGGTTTCATTCCGTTTGGACTCCGTTTGATATTCTGTTTCTTCGAAATACTGAAAAAGGCAAAAAAACAGCAATTCTGGGCTGGGCCTCTAGTTAATAGGTTAGTCCCAAAAGTAATATAAAAGTGGAAAATAAAGCCCAATATAGTCCAAAACAGTAGATAAAGTAGCATGGAGCAATAAAAAATTATAGATACGTTGGAGACGTATCAAAGGCTAATGGTAACATGAGGCGGGGGACACAATGTTTACCCAGGTTCGGACCCTCTCTATGGAGTTAATACCCTACTTCCTGCTTGATTGATCTTGATGAATATGAGTATTACAAGAGTTGATCTACCACGAGATCATAATGGCTAAACCCTAGAAGTCTAGCCTATGAGGATATGATTGTTGTGACTAAACTCTAGAGGTCTAAACCCTCCGGTTTATATAGACACCGGGGGAGCTAGGGTTGTACAAAGTCGGTTACAGAGAAAGGAATCTTCATATCTGAATCACCAAGCTTGCCTTCCATGCCAAGGAGGGTCCCATCCGGACACGGGACGAAGTCATCTATCTTGCATCTTCATAGCCCAACAGTCCGGCCAACGTATTTAGTCTGGCTGTCTGAGGACCCCTTAGTCAATGACGATGAGTCTGGCGAGCATATTGTGTTCGGCATTGCAAGGCGGGTTCCTTCTCCAAATACTTCAAAGTAAATTCCGAACACAAGAATCGTGTCCGGCTCTACAAAACAAGTACCACACACAACTGTAGAGAGTATAATGTATACGAGTCCTATTCGCTGACAATTTTGGTAGTACGACATTACGTCATTACCCGGCCATTACTTTGAATCGTTTTCTAACCTGCTGCCCCATGTTTTGGGGGGCGGTTTTTATTGGCACGTCTTGTCAAAGTAGAGATCGTGTCCCCTTATTACGGGATTTTCAACAACACGGGCGTGGGTAACTTAACTGTTCTGTTGGCATAATTCCTCGGGAATAGGCATGTTTTAAGGCCACGGAGGGGATGCTTGATATTCATCGCCTTTATAAAGGGGTTAAGGCCTGTCCTTTTTCCTTCCATGCTAGTTCTTTCCTTCACCCCCACCTCAAGTTCCAACACCCAGGGGTCAATCCAGTTGCTTCGAGCTTCCAGCCATGTCCGGACCCGGCCTTCAGGGCTGGTGGATGGCCTCTTCTGTTACAGAGGAAGACATCTTGAAGCTCAGGGAGGCAAGATACTTGACTGCGCAAATCTACCACAGGCTTTCTGCTCAAGGATAGGTTATTCCGACTCCCAGATCCAATGAGAGGGTCGTGTTTATCTCTCACTTCCTTCGAGGGCTTGGGTTTGCTCTCCACCCCTTCGTTCAAGGGGTCATGTTTTATTACGGGCTAGATTTCCACAATCTAGCCCCGGACTCCTTCCTCCACATCTCGGTGTTCATCACCACATGCGAGGCCTTCCTCTGTGTTTCCCCACACTTCGGCTTATGGCTCAAGACCTTTAACGTGAAACCGAAGGTAATTGACGGGAAACAAGCGGAGTGCGGAGGCGCTTCAATAAGCAAGCTTATCAACTCCACTTGGCCAAAGGGCTCCTTCGCAGAATCTTCTGATTTATGGCAACGGGAGTGGTTTTACATCACCGAACCCCGTGGTACAAAGCGGGTAGCTGCTCCTGCGTTTTGGTCCGGTCCTCCGCCACAGCTCGCATCGTGGATTAACAAGGTGCTGGACTGGGGATCTACAGATGGAGTGCGGACACTGCAAAGCCGCATCCGAATCCTCATTGGGAAGGACACCGGTCACATCGATGTAATCCAAGTAATGCTAGTCCGCCGGATCCTACCCTGTCAGCGACGCCCTCTCCGCATGTGGGAATTTAATCCGGAAGGTCCACATCCTCTTCAGCACCTCTCTGGCATGATGCTCAAAGAGATGTGGAAATTGTTCTTCGGCGCACGAAAAAAGCGGACGGATACTACAGAAGACATCGGTCTTAACTTCAACCATCCGGATACTCCGGTAAGTACTCGACCCCTGAACATGATTTAGTCAAATTATTCATGACAATGTACTGAAAAACTCTATCCGGCCAGGGCTAGCTAAAGAAGGCGGAGAGAATCAGGTGTTCGGCTCCACTTCCCGAAGATACTATCGATCCGTTATTAACAAGGATGCTGGCTCCGGCACCGTATCAAGTGCCGGCGGGGGAAGATAAAGAGGAGAACAAAGAGGCCCAAGGCAGCATCCACTCTGGAGGCTCACCAGGCAATTTGTCCGGGGAGATTAGAACTCCCGCTTCCAAAGGTGGAAGGGAAGGGCAAACTGACATCCCTTCTCCCCATGGGAAGAAAAGGGCCGCCTCCGAAGACTTGGAAAGAGAAGCTTCTAAGCGGGGGAAGGTATCCCAATCAGGGGGTGATGTTGGTACGCAGTCACCCCGCAAAGATAAGCCCTCAGCCGTATCGTAAGTGAATCCGGGTGTTTTAAACATGTCACGTTCTTTCCTGGCTATAAGGGTAATATTTTTATACTCATGTTTGTAGTCCGGCACGCAGCCCTCCTCAGTCCTCCTCTTCAGGGGACCTACTTCCGAAGATGATGGAGAGCAAGACGCCTCCACAGATTTCTCTACCAGATAAGGCAGACGATGCCGAGGTGTCATCCCAGAGGATCCTTGCCGATCTACAATGCAAGGGACAATGAGGATCGAGGCCGAAGGTAATACTTCGGCCACCCAGGGTCTAGGGCGTGCGGCCCCTACAGGAAACAACAAAAGTCCCGGACTACCAAATGTCCAAGGGACGCCGGATGCATTGATGGGCATTTTGCAACATGCTTCCGGCTCAAAGGAACATCGTACCTTGACGGGTACGGTGTTGGAAAGAGTTCGGTCCGCGAAAAGCGGATTGAGTGAAGCCTTTTCTAGCCTACTAAGAGGTTTCGAGGTAAGTACTGTAATTTCAATTATATTGTAAGTGCAAATTACACCTGTGTATAGATAGTAGCCCCTGACACTTTGGTTGACATCCAAAGGAATGCGATCAGAGGATCAAAAATATATGCCCAGGAAATGATATGACTAATTGAAACACATGTTGATACATCCGTGGGGACTGCCCAAGCTATCGAGGTAGCACATTTGAAGCAGAAAGTTGATGTGGCGGATGATGACATCACGCTTATGAACAGGCGGCTCGATGAGGCGCAAGGAATGTCTCTGGGGCACTCAGTACATGCTAGTATTGTGAAATGAGCGTGATACTAAAAAGTTGTATATGCATAACTGCAGATAGTGCCGCCGCATTTGAGACCCTTCGGGCGGAACTTTCCCGGGCCAAGGAGCAAGCCAGGATGAGGAATGCGGCTGCCGAAAAGACAACCGTCGAATTAAAAGTGGAGCGGACCGCTCGGCGTCAGTGCGAGGAGAGGATATCCAACATGGCACTTTAGTTGAAGAATGCCACTAGCTGATGCCAAGATCTTGAGAAAGATAACAAAGCCAAAGCAGCCGCACTGGACAAGGCCTTACAAGAGGCGAAGGAAGCCCGATCTGAGTCTAGAGCGGCTCGGGAGGAGATCCGACAAGCTGGGGAGATCACGGCTGGTAAGCCCTTTTTATTACAAACTAAGTTTGGTGATCTGAAGTATAAGCTCCAGAATCAATGGTGGATTTCTCTGGACCTCTTTATGGACCTGCCAAAGAGTGCTACCGATGCGAATCGGTTTTTCCACGCGCAAGAAGGACATGCAACGGAAAAGTTGTTTTGGTCGCAATTTGACACGCCAAAGCATCCACTGTTGAACAAACAAATGGCTCAATGGGCCGAGCTCCACAAGATGCCCGGCACTGCCATGAAGGACGTCATAGCTTGGTTGTGGCCAACTGAACCCATGCCAGATAGTTATTTCGGTTTGATGCGGTAGCTTGTTAATGCGGTGCCGCGTATCGACACTGTGAAGCAGTCTATGTGCATAGAAGGTGCACAGATGGCCCTTGCCCGTGTCAAGATATACTGGGCGAAGATGAAGGCCACCGATATTGTAGCGTAGAGTCCACCTGAAGGCAAGGACCTTAACATGCCAGAACATTACTTTGAAGATGTCCTAGAGGGTGCCCGCTTAATAGAGGGTCAGTGCTCAAAAAATATAATGTTCGAGTGAGGTGTATCAAAATTGTAATAACAATATTATGATACATTTAAGGCTATGTTTTATACTTTTTGCCCGAAAAGTTTTAGTGCCTCCTGTGCGGCCGTCTTTTTATATATATTCAATCTGAAAGTTTGCAGTCGTCAGCTTCAGCCCCCTTGCATATAATGCAGGGGTGCTCGGAAAAGCACTTGATCACACTTGACCCGACGTATCGGTCCGTTAAGGAGGTGTTAGTGCGGCGAATGAGGCAATCGGACTATAGAGCTTTAACACTTTCACGTAGCCATAGGAGTTTGATGGTGGGGCTACTATATAGCCCCTGGTATGTCCGCGGTTATTCGAATACGGTGCGATTACATACGTGACCAGAATAACGGTCCTTCGCTTAATACAGAGGGAATCGTGAAGATTCTGATGAGTCATCGAGTGGTTGACCAGCTCTCGCCGCATCATGACAGTCAGTTTTCGGCTTTCTCTACTGAAGTGCTCATCCGGGATAGCTGGGGCACAATTGCAGTACTTCTCCCTTTACTACCCTAGCCGATATAGTGGAACGTAAGGTAGCAAGCACAGGAGCCAGGCAACCCAACTATTGACCAAAGACATGATTCAGAGCAGATGCATATAAGGCCAAACTCGCGACGCTGAACACTCCCTATAGGTGTTCGGACTTTACAATATACACCGGGCTGAATACAGCCCCTGGTGATAAACCCAAGGTATCAAGGCGCATGTGGCCATCCGACATGGGGTAAGAGCGCGGGTTGTGAGAGCATAAATCTCAAAACATAGAACGAACCGGGCTACTTCTATAACATCCAATTTAGTACGGCGAGCCGTATGTTTACAGATGATGCCGGTATCTTTCTTGGACATTTTACATGCCAGGAAAGTATAAAACAACAAGAGATAAAAAAAAGTTTACACGGGGTCTTAATCTAAAAAAGAAACCTTAATACGGGGCCCTGCTGCACGTCTGCGCCTTTGTCTCCGTTGTGAAGTGTACTTGAAGGGTATAGTATGATGGCCATCTGTAAAAAAAAGGAAGAAGAAGAAACTAGGTAAAAGAATCTAGTGTGGCCGTAAGTAAAGTTGGTTCGTTTTAATGAACCGTTAAGGATAACTTCTAGGGTCCGAATAGGGTCGAGCCGAACTATGGACCTTTTGTGTGCAGAGTGCCCTCGAAGCCACCAAAGGAATTTTGCGTGTATCTCTCTATGGGGCGGTTGATGGGGGCATAGCTGCTAATCGAGCTTAGGTTTATCTGAGCTGCCGCACTGAGGTGTGCGCCGAACACATTTAGCTGTGTCTGCGGTTTTAACGATCGATGAGCTGTTTGGCTTGAATAGGTCGTCTTCGACTGCTAGAGCCGCCGTGTATTCCTCTGTGCGAAGAGAGCGCTCCATATTTCCACTGGCCGTAATGATGCCACGAGGTCCAGGCGTTTTGAGTTCTAGATAAGCATAATGCGGGACTGCATTAAAACGGGCGAAGTTCGTTCTTCTGAGTAGTGCATGATAGCCGCTTCAGAACGGAGCAATGTCGAAGATTAGTTCTTCGCATCGAAAGTTGTCCGGAGAGCCAAATACAACATCCAATGTTAGAGAGCCCGTGCAGCGGGCTTCCACGCCCAGTATAACTCCTTTAAAGGTAGTGCTGCTTGGCTTGATTCTTGACGGGTCTATCCCAATCTTGCGGACAGTGTCCTGATATATCAGATTGAGACTACTGTCGCCATCCATGAGGACTCGACTGAGGTCATATCCGTCAATTATTGGGTCGAGCAGTAGGGCAGCCGAACCTCCGTGACGGATACTAGTTGGGTGATCCCTGCGATCAAAGGTGATCGAACATGCCGACCATGGGTTGACCTTGGGGGCCACAGGCTCAACGGTGTAGACATCGCGGAGTGCGCGCTTGCGCTCCCACTTTGGGATATGAGTGACATACATCATGTTCACTGTTTTGATCTCCGGTGGAAATTTCTTCTATACCCCCGTGTTCAGCTGCCGAGGTTCGTCCTCGTCTTCGCTCTAAGGCCCCTTCCCTTTGTGTTCGGCGTTGAGTTTGCCGGCCTGCTTGAAGACCCAACATTCTCTGTTGGTATGATTAGCTGGTTTATCGGGAGTGTCGTGTATCTGGCAGGACTTGTCTAGAATTTTATCCAGGTTGGATGGACCATCCTTGTTGCCTTTAAATGGCTTCTTCCGTTGATCGGATCTGGAGCCCCTGAATCCGGCGTTTACCGCTGTATTATCTAGGCTTTCTTCATTGTTCCGACGTTTGTTTTTGTTGCGTCGTGGTTTTCCATTGCCATCCCTGACCTCGGAGGTGCCGGGATCACTGGTGCTGCTATGGGCTAACCAGTTGTCTTCGCCCGCGCAAAAGCGGGTCATGAGTGTACTTAAGGCGGCCATTGTCCTTGGCTTTTCCTGGCCGAGGTGTCTGGCCAGCCATTCGTCTTGGACACTGTGTTTGAAGGCCGCTAAGGCTTCGGCGTCCGGACAGTCAACAATTTGGTTCTTCTTAGTGAGAAACCTGTTCCAAAGCTTATGGGCTGATTCTCCGGGTTGTTGGATTATGTGACTTAGATCGTCTGCATCCGGATGCCGGACATAGGTCCCTTGGAAATTTGTCCGGAAAGCATCCTCAAGTTCTTCCCAGCTTCCAATGGAATTTTCGGGGAGGCTTTTCAGCCAGTGTCGAGCTGGTCCTTTTAGCTTGAGTGGTAAATATTTAATGGGGTCCAAACCATGTGGATGTGAAGAATAAAGTCTTCTATCCAAACCATGGGGTCCGTCGTTCCATCATATACCTCGATGTTTACACGTTGGAACCCTTCTGGAAAATCATGTTCCAGCACCTCATCGGTGAAGCGAAGGGGGTGTGCTGCACCCCTGTATCTGGCTGTGTCGTGGATTGGGTCCGACGGTTGTAATGTTCGGTATTGGTTCCAAGCTGGTAAATGGCCGGCATGTTTTGTTTGATAATCGTGATCCCGTGTGGGGGCACGTTCCCTGGATCCATAGATGGACCTGGTTTTGCCAGCTTTTTTGTCCAGGTCCTCACGTAGATCGTGTTTCTGGTCCTGGGCCGCGCCCTTCCTTCCTTTTTGGGGAGGGGGTGCAGGCTTGTGTACGGCATTGTTGGCTGCTCTGTCTCGACCATGAGGTGGTCGGTCCAACCTGTCGGCCGTATTGTTTTTAGCGGTATGGGCGCGATAGCCTCGTCGTCGAATTTGGGCAGCAGCTTACGTTTAGGATAGCTCTTTGTTTGGCGATTACCACCATATTTGTCCTCAGTGTCTAGCACTTAGTTCCATCTGTCATTGAGCGTATCCTGTGCGGCTTTAAGCCGCTGCTTCTGCTTCTTCAGGCTCCTTGTTGCGGCGATAAGCCTTTGATGGAGGCGTTCTTGTTCTAATGGTTCTTTTGGGATGACGAATTCGTCGTCGCCCAGGCTGATCTCTTCTTCAGAGTGAGGCTGATAGTTGCTATCTTCGGCATCGCTGTGGTCAGACAACATCTCCGGACTATGTTCACCGTCCTCTCGCACACCCTGCTCCAGTGCTGGGTCTACGGGGTCCTCGGCTTGGTTCAGATTATTATCGCCGTCCGCGATAATGTTGATGTTTTTCTTTTTGCCGGATCGAGGTCGGTGTTTGGGACACTGGCGCTTAGGAGGTTCATTGACAGGCATGCTGTTATCGCCATCGGCCTCATTCTCCTTTCGTGTGTCCACCATGTATATATCATATGACGATGTAGCCATCCACTACCCTAAAGGTGGTGGTTTTTGTGTCTGCTCCTCTCCCGCATCGCCGTCCATACCATTGATGTCTTCGGAGTCGTAATCGAAGTGTGTTGGTTAAGTCCTCGACAGTGGCAATGAAGTGGGTGGTGGGTGGGCAACAAAGTTCTTCATCATCCGCTTCCCATTTGAGCCGGACATAGTTCGGCCGAGGGTCCCCCGACAAGGAGAGGGACTTCAATGAGTTTAATATGTCACCAAAAGAAGAGTGCTGGAAGATGTCCGCGGAGCTGAACTCCAAGACCGGTGCCCAATCAGGTTCGATGGACGCGGATGCGCGTGGCCCGGAACCCATAGCCGGAAACGAGTCCGGGGCTCCGGTGATACAAGCCCAGCTCGGTGTTGGGTGTGTGTGCGGCTCGAGCGCCGCTGAGTCTGCGGCTTCCATGGCGGGGTTAAGCTTTCCATTTTCTGTCGATGCATTCCGCTCCGGCTCTAGGGCCAGAGCGGTCACAGGCGCTATCTCCTGTGTGCGGCCAGATGACAGATCTAGGTCATGTTCATCGTGGTGGCCGAGGACAGCCGTCAGGGGCTCGAATTTGTCGAAGATCAAGTCTCCGCAGATATCGGCCACAAAATTTAGGCTTCCAAATCTGACCTGATGGCCAGAGGCGTAGCTATCGATCTGCTCTAGATGGCCAAGCGAGTTGGCCCGTAGTGCGAAGTCACCGAATACGAAGACCTGTCCGGGGAGGAAGGTCTCCCCCCTGGACTGCATTTTTGTAGATGATTGATGGATCCATCAAGCCTATCTTCGACGACACAGAGGAACTCTCAATGAAAGCACCAACGTCGGTGTCCAAACCGGCGGATCTCGGGTAGGGGGTCCTGAACTGTGTGTCTAAGGCTAATGGTAACAGGAGGCGGGGGACACAATGTTTACCCAGGTTCGCGCCCTCTCTATGGAGGTAATACCCTACTTCATGCTTGATTGATCTTGATGAATATGAGTATTACAAGAGTTGATCTACCATGAGATCGTAATGGTTAAACCCTAGAAGTCTAGCCTATGAGGATATAATTGTTGTGACTAAACTCTAGAGGTCTAAACCCTCCTATTTATATAGACACCGGGGGAGCTAGGGTTGTACAAAGTCGGTTACAAAGAAAGGAATCTTCATATCCGAATCGCCAAGCTTGCCTTCCACGCCAAGGAGAGTCCCATCCAGACACGGGACGAAGTTATCTATCTTGCATCTTCATAGCCCAACAGTCCGGCCAACGTATATAGTCCGGCTGTCCGAGGACCCCTTAGTCCAGGACCCCCTCAATGATGTCTTTGAATTCCCCCCTCCCTGAGGGATGGATCTCCGGTAGAATCGGCTTATTGGAGCGAAAAAGTACTCCACCTTGGTTCCACCTCATAGCAGAAGTGGAAAAATCCCATAAAATCCCTGCCAATTTTGAGGCCAGGAGAAAAATATAGGTTAAAGGGCAACGAGAGGCGGTGGTCAGGGGGCCCACGCGGCCAAGGGCGCATGGGAGCCCTGTGGCCCCCCTCTTGCTCCTGGCTTCTTTCTTCCAAAAATATTTTTTGCAATTTTCTTGGAATTTTGGAGCTCCGGAAAATTGTTTTTTCTTCTCGTACATTTTTGCTCATGATTACCTGTTGTCCGGTAATTTCCCTCTCAGTGTGTTACCTGCAAGTTGAAATGAAGAAGTCATTATAATTGACCAATGATGTGCCAAATATCATTGAGAAAGAGAAAATTATAATAATAAATAGTGATTCAAAATTGACGTATCAGCTCCCCCAAACTTAGAAACTAACCTATGAAACCATTTTGAGATTATTTCTGATCACTCAAATTTTAGTTAAAATTCTCATTTAAGTCACAAGTTGCAAACCCTAAGTCCAAGTGGCATGAATCTTTTGCATATTGAATCTTATTCCTAGCTTTACCCTTTGCACCCATTTTGAAATCAACCTTGATGAACCCAACTGGAACTTATTCAAGTTTGGACATAAACCCAAGATGGCATGACTTCCAAAGCCAAAACCCATTTCAATGATTCTTTTTGTGAATGGAATATTGAATTGAACCTTGATTAGTATGACTCAAGCTATCTAATTTGGTTTTATTTGCTATCATGCAAAGGTTTCCGTTTTGCATGATTACTTGGTTCTTATGTTATTATTTATAGTTATTCTCTTTTAACGTATGGATTGTGCGGAGTGTGATGTTTGCCTTTGTGAGGAGTGTACCTCAACAATAACAACCAATGCAAGTGAAACTTTTGATCATGATGTCCCTATTTTCTATGCTTGTAGACATTTACTAGGAATGTCTGTGTAGGAAATATTTATTGTACTATGATATGATATCGAAACTAGTAGGATAGCCATATGTTCAACAACCTTTTCTTTTTGCCAACATAGGTAGTTGTGCTTAGCTATGCTACAAATACACTAGGTGGGAACCATGACATGTTACAAAATTTGAAAGCTTATTTGACTACTCCTATGTAACAACTTAAGTTAATGAATCATCTTGGCGCCTTGATACGAGTGTCATCAAAGTGCAGATTTAGGTTGAGACCACCACCTATGTTCAAAGAGATCATACATGTTCTTTGTGTAGTAGCTTCCATGTGTGGTCATGTGTCATATGGGCTTTGTATTAGCTAAGTAGGTTGTGGTAACTGTTGGAAATATGCCCTAGAGGCAATAATAAAATGGTTATTATTATATTTCCTTGTTCATTATAATTGTCTATTGTTCATGCTATAATTGTGTTATCCGGAAATCGTAATACATGTGTGAATATATAGACCACAACACGTCCCTAGTGAGCCTCTAGTTGACTAGCTCGTTGATCAACAGATAGTCATGGTTTCCTGACTATGGACATTGGATGTCATTGATAACGGGATCACATCATTAGGAGAATGATGTGATGGACAAGACCCAATCCTAAGCGTAGCACAAGATCGTGTAGTTCGTTTTGCTAGAGCTTTTCCAAATGTCAAGTATCATTTCCTTAGACCATGAGATTGTGCAACTCCCGGATACCGTAGGAGTGCTTTGGGTGTGCCAAACGTCACAACGTAACTGGGTGACTATAAAGGTGCACTACAGGTATCTCCGAAAGTGTCTGTTGGGTTGGCACGAATCGAGACTGGGATTTGTCACTCCGTATGACGGAGAGGTATCTCTGGGCCCACTCGGTAATGCATCATCATAATGAGCTCAATGTGACCAAGTGTCTGGTCACGGGATCATGCATTACGGAACGAGTAAAGTGACTTGCCGGTAACGAGATTAAACGAGGTATTGGGATACCGACGATCGAATCTCGGGCAAGTAAGGTACCGATTGACAAAGGGAATTATATACGGGATTGATTGAATCCTCCACATCGTGGTTCATCCGATGAGATCATCGAGGAGCATGTGGGAGCCAACATGGGTATCCAAATCCCGCTGTTGGTTATTGATCGGAGAGGCGTCTCGGTCATGTCTGCATGTCTCCCGAACCCGTAGGGTCTACACACTTAAGGTTCGGTGACGCTAGGGTTGTTGAGATATTAGTATGCGGTAACCCGAAAGTTGTTCGGAGTCCCGGATGAGATCCCTGACGTCACGAGGAGTTCTGGAATGGTCCGGAGGTGAAGATTTATATATAGGAAGTCCAATTTCGGCCATCGGGAAAGTTTTGGGGGTCACCGGTATTGTACCGGGACCACCGGAAGGGTCCTGGGGCTCCACCGGGTGGGGCCACCTATCCTGGAGGGCCCCATGGGCTGAAGTGGGAGGGGAACCAGCCCCTGGTGGGCTGGTGCGCCCCCCTTGGGGCCCCCCTGCGCCTAGGGTTGGAAACCCTAGGGGTGGGGGGCGCCCCACATGGCTTGGGGGGCAAGCCACCCCATTGGCCGCCGCCCCCCCTTGGAGATTGGATCTCCTAGGGCCGACGCCCCCCCCCCCTAGGGGCCCTATATAAAGAAGGGGAGGGAGGGCAGCCGCTCTGAAGTCCCTGGCGCCTCCCTCTCCCCATGCACCACCTCTCCCTCTCGCTGAAGCTTGGCGAAGCCCTGCCGAGATCGCTGCTGCATCCACCACCACGCCGTCGTGCTCCTGGATCTCTATCAACCTCTCCTTCCCCCTTGCTGGATCAAGAAGGAGGAGACGTCTTCCCAACGGTACGTGTGTTGAACGCGGAGGTGTTGTCCGTTCGGCGCTAGGATCTCCGGTGATTTGGATCACGACGAGTACGACTCCCTCAACCCCGTTCTCTTGAACGCTTTCGCGCGCGATCTACAAGGGTATGTAGATGCAGTCCTCTCTCTCGTTGCTAGATGACTCCATAGATTGATCCTGGTGAAGCGTACAAAAATTTTATTTTCTGCAACGTTCCCCAACAGTAACATGACTCACTATGACTAGCATATGTAGCGCAATAGGTGTATGGGTCTACCTGAGGGCTCGGGGTACCACTTCTGAAAGGTTTCGTACACCAACCTCTCGAGAGTGTAAAAGTTGATCATGCTTACCTGTTTCCATGGTCATGTACAACTTTGAGCAACTGGACTTGCAGCTATTTGGATTATCTCACCACCTCAACTTCGTTAACTAAAACTTGATGGGTTGAAAAAGGGAATAAGACCTTCACCGGAACCAACCAATGTGTTCAGAGACCTACAGTGGGGTGTACCATTGCGTCCAGGACCTCCATTGGTTTTGAGCCAATATGTGTCCAGGACCTCCACTGGGGTGTACCACTATGTTCTGAGTATTGCTTTATGCAAATAAACCAAAACTCCACTTACCCCGAAACTTCATGTAGAATGGTGAGACTGTTATATCATTTAAGTGACACTTGCCAATACATGTTCTAGGTGATTCATGATGAGTAAGGAAAATGTAGGGGCATGAGTCTCTATACGACACTACTTCTCATTTATTTGATTCCAGTGTTATTCGTACATTGTTAAGCTAGCCTTGAGCTATGAATTTGTGCGTGGTGGACATGAACTATACTTGTATGAATGAACACTTTTCTACCTTTTGGACATGAATATGGTGAATTGTGCATTCCCAATTTGAATATCGTGAACTGTGACATATATTGTCTATATTTTAGATGAATATATTATCTCACATATATGTGAGATATGCAGTCAGAATATGTCAAATATATGTAGTATATTATCTTCATCTTAGATGAATATATGATATATTTATAATGTTGATCTGATGTTGTCTGCATTTTTTAATTCACAGGTAAAAGAATGCACCAATATTTTGTTTTTTACATTGTACTCTCTTCGTTCCTAAATATTTGTCTTTTTAGAGATTTTAAATGGACTACCACATACTACGAATGTATATAGACATATTTTAGAGTGTACATTCACTCATTTTGCTTCGTATGTAGTCATTTGTTGAAAATTCTAGAAAGACAAATATTTAGAAACAGAGGGAGTAAATGGGTTGTTTGTAGAGATGGGGTGTGTTGATCGTGTACAATTTAAAATAGTGGGCAACCGAAATAGGCCATTCATTTCATTTCACAAATCCATGTGGCTGCAAACGAGGAAATTAGATTTGGAATCCAAATCCCACCAAATCAAATCCTTTGCGGAACGTGTTTTCGTTTCGTTCCTACCAAATGCGAGCTGTTGCCGGAAACGGCTTCGGACTGCAACGAACGCTGCAATCCGAGTTCGACTACACACCGTCTCCCTCTCCCATCAATCACCACGCAGATAAAAGCAAGACCTCTCTACATCTTCGTTCAAGTCGATTGATTTAGTTCTGCCCTATTAGCAGCCCACAAACAATGGCGTCCCCGATCTTCCTGGTTGGCGCGACGCCGGCGGACCACGAGAGCACGACGCAGCTCGAGAAGCACCTGTGTGAAGCTGGCCTGCACGAGAGCGCTGAGGAGACGGCTGCCCGCGAGGATGTGTTGCGCGACCTCCAGGGCATCGTCGACCGCTGGGTGAAGCGGCTCACGGCTCAGCGAGAGTACCCCGACGGCATGGCCGAGCATGCGACCGCCCTGCTGCTCCCCTTCGGCTCGTACCGCCTCGGCGTCCATGGCCGCGGCTCTGACATCGATGCCCTCGTCGTCGGGCCCGCCTACGTTGACCGCCACCACGACTTCTTCGACGTGCTGGGCGGCGTGCTAGCCGAGACCGAGGCAGTGACGGAGCTACAGTTGGTTCCCGGCGCGTACGTGCCGGTCATCAAGATGAGGTTCCGCGGCGTGCAGGTGGACCTCCTCTACGCCAGCGTCTGCCTCCCGGCGGTGCCCAGCGACCTGGACCTGCGCGGCCGCTCCGTTCTCCGCGGCCTGGACATGGCCACCGTCCGCAGCCTCAACGGCGTCCGCGTTGCCGACGAGATCATGCGGCTGGTCCCGGACGCCGGCGCCTTCCGCACGACGCTGCGCTGCGTCAAGCATTGGGCCAAGGCGAGGGGCATCTACTCCAACGCCATGGGCTTCGTCGGCGGCGTGGGGTGGGCCATCCTCGTGGCGCGCGTGTGCCAGCTCTACCCCAACGCCGCGCCCAGCATGCTCGTGCCGCGCTTCTTTCGGATCTTCTCGCAGTGGAAGTGGCCCAGCCCGGTGATGCTGCGGGACATCGAGCACGACGACGACGGCGGCGAGATGCCGCTTGGGCTCCCCGTGTGGGACCCGCGGAGGAACCCCCGGGACGGGAGCCACCTCATGCCCGTCATCACGCCGGCATACCCGTGCATGAACTCGTGCTACAACGTCTCCCGCGCCACCCTGCGAACCATGACAGCGGAGTTCGAGGCGGCGCACAAGGTTTGCCAGGAGATCACCGTGGCCGGCGCGTGGGACGCGCTGTTCAGGCCGTTCAATTTCTTCAAGGCGTACAAAAGCTACCTGCGGGTGGACGTGAAGGTGGCCGGCGGGGAGGAGGATCTCCGGGAGTGGAAGGGGTGGGTGGAGTCGCGGCTGAGGCAGCTGGTGGTCAGGGTCGAGATGGCCACGGCCGGCATACTGCTCTGCCATCCGCACCCGCACGCCTACGCCGCCAAGCCCCATGATGATGATCGGCGGCGGTCGTCCTCCTTCTTCGTGGGCCTGTCCAAGCACCTGCGCCTGACGACGCAGGAGTTCAAGGACGAGGTGTACATGTACGCGTTCTGGAGGCCTGGCATGGAGCTGGACGTCTCGCACACCCGAAGGAAGGACCTGCCGCCCTATGTGCTGGAGCAGATTCTCTCCACTGATCGTCTCAAGAGGAAGCGCTCCGACGATGATTCCGGTAACTCCGAGTCGAGCCCGGTCAAGAGGGCGGCAGCGGCAGGCAGAATCGAGTCTTCACCAGAGAGCGAGACTTGAAAGAGAAATGACGTCCTCCTCTACTAGAAGCAGCACACAGCACTGATGATTCAGGACAACACATGACTCAACACTGATGATTCAAGCCCACTTGAACAAGGGAAAACAGCTACAATCAGGCAGAGACAACAATCAAACTGGGAAATTACTCTTGTTGATGAATACATACAACTTGTTGGGAGTTAAAGACCCTATCTATTCTGTGTAACAGCCAAATGCTGCATGATGTAACTGAGATCAATTGCTTTTCAACGTGTAATGCAATTCTCTTAAAATATGAAGAGCAAGTGATACCTGTTGTTGAGTATGTTATTTGTGCATGTATATTGACTAGGCCCACCTTTCTAGTTTGTTGTATAGATTAAGATAGAGGCCCTACCTTGTACATCATATATACGTGCCTATGCACGAGAGCAATACATCGTGCAATTCACATATTCTACATGGTATCAGTTTTTTAGGTTTCCTCGCTTCCGCCCCCGCCGCCGCCGCGCGTCTCCTCCGCTCCGCCGCCGCCGCCATCCAGCCGCCGCCGCCGCCGTGCGTCTCTTCCGCGCCGCCGCCGCCACCGCCGCCGCCCGCGCGCCTCTCCGCGCCGGCCGCCCCGCTCGATCTCGCCAGATCGCCAACACCCACGTGCTTCTACAGCCGAGCGATCGATCCAAGAAATCCATCAGCTTGTACGTGCGTCAGCGCCCGCTCTGCCCCGATCGTCCCCGATGGCATCCGCTCCAGCCGCCGCGGCCTCTCCGTTCCTGGCCTCTCGGCCGTCGTTTCCCCTGGCCGGTGCCGATCCAACTGCTGCTGTCCCGCCGTCGCCGCTGTACGCGGTGGTATCCGCTGAGCATCACGCAGCCGCGCCATCCATCGCCGGCGTCCATGCAGGCATGCATGGCGCCTTACATGCACGGCCGTGGCCAAGCCCATCCATTGCGGGCGTACATGCAGGTATGCATGGCGCGGGCGTACAAGCAGGCATGCATGGCGCCTTACATGCACGGGCGTGGCAAAATCCATCCATCGCAGACGTACATGCAGGCGTGCATGGCGCGTACGGCATACATGGCGTGTGGGCTGCGGCTCCCTCCAATGCGTGGACTGTGTACGGCGCCCCGCCCCCGGCCCCGCTGGCGTACGTCACCGCCCCACCGTCGGCGCTCTCCGACCAGTCCGTTATCACCCCGCCACCGGCACCGACTCTACCTGGCGACCCCTTGCTGTCGTGCGGGGCATACGGGGCTTTGCCTGCATCCACTCACGGGGCTCCGCCCGCGCCTGCATCCACTCACGGGGCTCCGCCCGCATCCACGTACGGGGTTTCGTCCGTGTACGGGTCTCCCGGATACTGGTGGGGGTCGTCAGTGGGCCTACACTCGCCCGCTGGGCAGCAGCCATCACCGCCGCAGCTGAGCGGCGGCTATGGTTTCCCCATGGCGTCTCCATCCTCCTCGCCGGCCCTGCCGCCGGCGCCCTGGGACCCGGTGCTCCTGACCGCGCAGCATGCCGCTCCTGTGCCGAACAACTACACTGGCGGTGCTGATTGGTACATGGACACCGGTGCTATGGCTCACATGTTTGCTCATCCTGGTAACCTTGCCTCTTTTACTTCTGTCTCCACCGACCGCCGCATCATTGTCGGCGATGGTTCCACACTTCCTATCACACATATTGGACACACTGTTTTTCCTTCTACTTCTACACCTTTATCTTTGTCTAACGTACTTGTGTCTCCTAATCTTATTAAAAACCTTGTTTCTGTTAAACGTTTCACCCGTGAAAATCCTGTTACTGTTGAATTTGACGGTATTGGGTTTTGTGTCAAGGACGCTCGAACCAGGATGGTACTCCACCAATGTGACAGCCCCGACGAGCTTTATCCGGTACATCCATCTTCCACCACCGCCGCACCGGTCGCTCTCTTCGTTGGCGTCGATCTCTGGCATGCTCGCTTGGGTCATCCCAACCCCGTCACACTTTGTAATATTCTCAAGAGTTTCAGTTTCAGTTCTACTAAGATTGAGGATCACACTTGTCATGCCTGTCGAGTTGGCAAACATGTACGCCTGCCGTTTAATAATTCCACCACCATTGCTTCTTTCCCCTTTCAATTGATTCATAGCGATGTGTGGACCTCTCCAGTTCCTAGTAATTCGGGCTATTTATATTATCTGGTCATTCTTGATGATTATTCTCATTACGTGTGGACTTTTCCTTTGCGCAAAAAGTCGGACGCACTCTCCACCTTGACGGCCTTTTACTCCTATGTCCGCACGCAGTTTGGGCGTCCCATCCTTGCGCTTCAGACGAACAATGGAAAAGAGTTCGACAACCTCGCTTACCGCACCTTTTTGTCGCATCACGGCACAGTTTTCTGCCTCACATGCCCTTACACTTCATAGCAGAACGGTCGAGCCGAACGCGTCCTTCGCACTTTGAATGACTGCGTTCGCACGCTCCTGTTTCATGCCAACGTGACGCCTCGTTTCTGGCCGGACGCACTCGCCACTGGATCACTTCTTATTAACATTAGACCCTGCCGCCCACGGTGGAACTACACACCTCACCATCTTCTCTTTGGTACGCCCCCGTCTTATGACGACTTGCGTATTTTTGGGTGCCTTTGCTATCCCAGCACTGCCGACACTGCTTCTCACAAGCTTGCACCTCGATCTGTCGCTTGCATCTTCATCGGCTACCCCTCCAACTCCAAGGTATATCGGTGCTACGATCCTGTCTCCCACCGTGTGTTCACTTCTCGGCACGTTTACTTTGATGAGCATGTGTTTCCGTTTCACCAGGTACCCCCGGCTGTTCCTCCCGCCACCGGTGACGCGGGCTCCTCGACGCCACTCCCAGGGCGCTCGCGCGCCTCTCTTGGCCCGCCCCCTGGCTTTGAGGTGCGCCCCCCGCCTATGGCACCTCCTCCAGCCACGGCCCCCGTGTCGGCGGCCCCTGTTGCTGCGGCCCCTGCCGCGGCCCCCATCACCGCGGCCCCTGCCACGGTCTCCTTGGCCGCCCCAGCCGCGGCCCCTTCGGTAGCTCCCGATGCGGCCCCCGTGGCCCCCGTCGCTGCGGCCGCCCCCGACACTGGTGTGGTCACTCGGGCTCGGACAGGGACACTTCGTCCTAGCACGCGCTACCCGTCGGACGAGTACGCGTGTGCCGCATCTACCTCGGCGCCGTCTCCGCTCCCCACCTCCGCTCGCGCAGCCCTTCGGGATCCGAACTGGCTAGCTGTGATGCGTGATCAGTTTGACGCCCTGCAGCACAACCGTACGTGGCAGCTTGTTCCGTGGCCTCCCCGTGCCAATGTCATCACTGGCAAGTGGGTCTTCCGCCACAAGACTCGCCCCGACGGTTCTCTCGAGCGCTACAAGGCGCGTTGGGTGGTGCGCGGCTTTCGCCAGCGTGCCGGCGTGGACTTCGCCGACACCTTCGCCCCGGTTGTCAAACCAGGCACGATTCGCGCGATTCTCCAGCTTGCTGTTTCTCGCGCCTGGCTAGTACACCAGCTCGATGTGTCCAATGCTTTCTTGCATGGCCATCTCGACGAGCAGGTGTTCTGTCAGCAACCTACTGGTTTTGTCGACACCGACTATCCGGACCATGTGTGCTTGCTCTCCCGTTCTCTCTACGGGTTGAAGCAGGCACCTCGGGCTTGGTACCAGCGGATCGCGGCCTTCCTTCAGCAGCAGGGGTTCCGGTCCACACGGTCCGATGCCTCCCTGTTCGTCTATCACCAGGGTCCAGCCACCGCGTACCTCCTCCTGTATGTCGACGACATCATCCTGACTGCATCCTCGCCAGCGCTACTTCAGCAGATCACAGCTCGCCTCGGCACCGAGTTCGCCCTCAAGGACTTGGGGGCTCTCCACTACTTCCTCGGCATCGAGGTCGTGCGTCGGGCCACTGGCTTCTTCCTGCACCAGCAGAAGTACGCCTACGAGCTTCTGGAGCGAGCGGGCATGCTTAACTGCAAGCCTGCTTCCACGCCTGTCGACTCGAAGGCTAAGGTGTCCGCCGTCGAGGGTTCTCCGGCGTCCGACGCTCCTTTCTACCGCTCCATCGTCGGTGCGCTTCAGTACCTCACACTGATGCATTCGGACATTCAGTATGCTGTCCAGCAGGTGTGCCTTCATATGCATGCTCCTCGTGACACCCATTGGGCTCTCGTGAAACATATACTTCGGTACATACGTGGCACCACAGCCATGGGTCTCACCCTGACGGCATCACCTGACACCAGCCTTGTCGCCTACTCCGACGCCGACTGGGCTGGGTGTCCCGACACTCGACGCTCCACTTCTGGCTACTGCGTCTACCTCGGGCCCTCTCTGATTTCGTGGTCGTCTAAACGGCAACCCACGGTCTCACGATCGAGCGCCGAGGCTGAGTACTGGGTCGTGGCCAACACCGTCACGGAGTGCTCTTGGCTACGACAGCTACTTCAGGAGTTGCTATGTGAGGTTACCAAGGCAACACTCGTCTACTGTGATAACGTCTCCGCGGTGTACCTTGCTGACAACCCTGTCCATCACCGACGGACGAAGCATATTAAGCTCGACATCCACTTCGTCAGGGAGCACGTCGCCCTTGGTCGTGTTCGTGTTCTACACGTGCCCACCGATCAGCAGTTCGTTGATGTCATGACGAAGGGACTACCCACCTCGACCTTCGAGGGCTTTTGGTCCAGTCTTTGCGTCACCGGCGACGCTTCGACTGCGGGGGGGTGTTGAGTATATTATTTGTGCATGTATATTGACTAGGCCCACCTCTCTAGTTTGTTGTATAGATTAAGTTAGAGGCCCCACCTTGTACATCATATATATGTGCCTATGCACGAGAGCAATACATCGTGCAATTCACATATTCTACACCTGTAACCAGGATATATTTTTTTAGAAAAGGAGGATGACCCCCGGCCTCTGCATCTGGGAGATGCATACGGCCACCGTCAGTTCGAATGGATCCAACTCTCGTGCCCGGACCGCCATCACCACCAGCACCACCAGGCAGACCCTAGAGTACCGGCCTATCAGCGAGCCACCGGCACCACTGCATCTAGATCGCCGGCCACGCCGGGCCACCGCCATCCCCCGCGCCGTCCGGGTCAGAGACGGAGCCGCCGACCACGCACAGGGACCCCCGCCTGCACACGTCGGAGCGCCGCCGAGATCCCAGCGCCTGCCACCGCTTGCTAAAGCCAACCGCCCGAGCACTGGCTCCACCGTGGAGCCATCAGATCGGGGAGGAAGACACGCGCCGACCATCCTTGCGTACCCCGCCGCACGCCCGAGCGTCGGCGCCACCGCGGCGCCATCATATCGGGATGAGGAGGAGCCCGCGCGCTCACCGCCCCGCGCAGACCACACCGCTGCCAGCGCCGCAGCGCCACCAAGCAGGGAAGCCCCGCCCAGATCCGCCGGCGGCCCCCGACCTGTAACCAGGATATGAAGAGTAATAAATTTAATGTGGAGCTGTGTTAATTTTGGTGGTTCAGAATCGATGTTTGAACAAATTTAATCTGAATGCTTCCGTTCCTCACCAGTTACCGTGAATGAATTAAATCAGAGGACAAATGTATGAATCTACATATACATTTGACAGTGACTTTCACCAATTCACGAACTCTACTTCTCAAAAGCTTATACTACCTATACATCTATTTGAGCGACAAATAATTTCGGACGGAGGGAGTAGTTGTCAAGACTTTTGTAATATCACTCCCAAGTAATCTTAACTCTAAAAGGCATTAGGTGTGTGGCATCTTTCTCAAAACCTTACTAGCAACAATGATTGTCTTTAGATGGGAGGGAAACAAGTATGACTTTAACCCAATATAAATTAAACAACAAATATGGCCGTAAATCACAAGTACTCAATGAAGACTCCTTCATACTTTGTCGTTAATCAGAGATGACATGACACTTTAACCCAACAAATACGAATCACAGCTAATCTCGTGGTAGCATTTCAATGTTTTTGTGTATTTAAGGGAAGTATTTTACATATCAATGTAGCTTTGACTAACACAAACTTTGGACCAGCATGTGTTCTTCGGCCATGACACATGGAGCTTCACCAGTTAGCCATTAACTAATCGCCTCACAGATAAAAGCCGTAAATTCATACATGAAACCAAGTCATTTGAATTTAGTTAAAGCCAAGTTACCTCAATATAGTCTCACAAATGTATGTTGCTCAGAATTCATGAACAATGTTAATAAATCATGGGTTCCTAGTTTCACACAAAGTTCAGAAAAAGGAAAAACATACAAAGGATCTACCAATATTTCATTACCAAAATAATTCGATGGTGTAGTCTTTGCTACTAGTTATTTAGCAGTTCACAGCAGAAACTAAGCTACACACCCCCTTCCTGTGCATCTCATCTAACAGAGAAACACACAACCCACAAGGCATCCTGCATTGTGCGCAAGCCAATCATAAATGCATTAATCTAACTTCACGAATTCATCACCACTCTTCTACATGCCAGCATTAGGATTTTCCACACCTGAAGCTTCTAAAAACTGAAAAGAAGGGGAAAGTGTAACACCCCAGGAAGTGAGGGGGAGGGAGAGGATCCAGATCGAACGAGGGGGGAGGAAAAGCTTGCAGAGGAAGGAGGGGATGGATTGCAGAGGAAGGATTCAGAGTTCAGAGTATCAACACACACGTGATCCACCACGGCCACAGGCGGCCATTTTAACACCACCCACGCACGCCACTTGTCTGGCCAGCTGGCTGGGCCACGAGCCAGCTCTTAGGCGCACTAACCACAGGTTAGGTGTGACATTCCTCCCTCCTTAAGACGCGCCTTCATCTTCTTCGTTAGTGTCTTGCTCGTTCTCCGCCTCCGCCCAAAGTGGTGCCGCCGGAAAACGGTTGCGCAGCACGTCGTGATCCTCCCATGATGTCGGTGCGGAGTCGCCGGTGCCCCACTGTACCTTGAGCTGCACCACCGGTGCATCGCCGTGCTTCATCATGCGTCTGTCCAGGATGCGGGCCGGCGTGAGGTTGTCGACGGAGAGGTCCGGCGCCTTGGGAAGTTCACCGTACACCGGCGTATAGTCGGGGGTGAAGGGCTTCAGCTGCGACACGTGAAAGACAGGGTGGACTTGGCTTTCTGGCGGCAGGTCGAGCTTGTAAGCGAGTGCCCCAATCTTCTCGATGATCTTGAAAGGGCCGAAGTATTTGAAGGCGAGCTTGGCACAGGGGCGATTGACCACCGAACGCTGCGCGTACGGCTGAAGCTTGAACAGCACCTGTTCGCCCGCCTGAAAGTGTCGCTCGGTGCGGTTGCGGTCGGCATTCTTCTTGAACCGATGTTGTGCGCGCTCCAGCTGTGCGTGGATGTGCGCGGCGTGCGCCGCCCAGTCCATCTCCTCGTCGGCCGGCGCCGACTCCGCCCAAGAAGCCATGGCGCCGAGATTTGCTTCCATGCCGTAGAGGGCCTTGAAGGGGGTGCCATTGAGTGACGCATGGAAGGTTGAATTGTACCAGAACTCCGCCATTGGCAGCCACCAGCGCCATTGGTGCGGCGAGTCGTGGACTGCGCATCGGAGGTACATCTCCATGCATTGATTCACCCGTTCGCTCTGGCCGTCGGTCTGGGGGTGATAGGCTGTCGAGTAGAGCAGCTTGGTGCCAGCGCCCGCGAGCAGCTCGCGCCATAGGTGGCTGGTGAAGATCTTGTTGCGATCGGAGACGATGGACGCCGGAATGCCGTGCAGCTTCACCATGTTCTCCCAGAATGCGTGCGCCACCTGCTTGGCGTTGCAGGGTTAGCGGAGAGGAACAAAGTGGGCGAACTTGGTGAAGCGGTCGACAACCACCTTGATCGTGTCGTATCCTTCTAAGGGCGGCAAGCCCTCCACAAAGTCCATGGTCAGGTCCTGCCATGGCGCAGTTGGAATGGGCAGCGGGGCGAGGAGACCCGCCGGCTTGACGTGCTCGTGTTTGGCCTGCTGGCACACGGCGCACTGCTGCACGAACTCGGCGACGTCGCGCTTGAGGCTGCGCCAGTCGAAGTGCTTGCGCACGCGCTGGTAGGTGACGGTGGAGCCGGAGTGACCACCCACCGCACTGCAGTGCAGCGCGGCGATGAGCTTGGTGCGCAGGGCCGAATTGGCCCCGATCCAGAGACGCTCCTGGTGCCTGATGATGCCGCGATAGAGCTCGTAGCCTTGATCGTCCGGGCTGTGGATCGCCAGTTGCTGCAGCCATTCCTGGGCGTCGGCGTCAGTGGCGTAGGAGTTGGCCACCTTCTGCACCCAATCCGTCTGGCACGTGGAGAGTGCGGCCAGCTCGAACTGTCTGCCCACGCGCGAGAGCGCGTCGGCGGCGCCATTGTCCAGCCCCCTTCTGTACTGGAAACGAAATTGTAACCCCACCATCTTTGCCATGGCCTTGCGCTGGAGCTCGGTCTCCAGGTGTTGTTCGCCCAGGTTGCAGAGAGACTTGTGATCTGTGATGATGTCGAAGGGGCTGCGTTGCAAGTACTGACACCACTTGTCGACGGCCATCATCACGGCGAGGAATTCCCTCTCGTAGGTGGAGAGCTTCTGGTTGCGTATGCCTAGAGCCTTGCTGAAGTACGCGACGGGGTGCCCATCCTGTGCGAGCACCACGCCCACGCCCGTGTCGCAGGCATCCGTCTCGATCGTGAACGGCCGCGCAAAATCTGGCAGAGCCAAGACGGGTGTGGTGACCATCGCCTGCTTGAGCGTCTCGAACACAGCTTGTGTTTGTGCCGTCCAGGAGAAGCCCTTCTTCGTCAGTAGCTGCGTGAGTGGCTTCGCAATGATGCCATAGTGCGGGATGAACTTTCTGTAGTAGCCCGTGAGGCCGAGGAAGCCGCACAGCTCCGTGGCGTTCGTCAGCGTCGGCTACTACTCCATGGCCTGCGTCTTCTCCTTGTCCGTGGCCACACCCTCCTTAGAGATCACATGACCAAGGTAGTCGATGTGGTCAGCTGCGAATGTGCACTTGGATTCCTTAACGAAGAGCTGGTGCGCCCGGAGCAACTCGAACACGATACGCAGGTGCTCCAAGTGCTCCTCCCAGGTCTCACTGAAGACAAGGATATCGTCAAGGAAGATGATGATGAACTTGCGGACATACTTACCGAAAACGGAGTTCATCAAGCACTGAAATGTGGCCGACGCGTTCGTCAGGCCGAACGGCATGACTCTGAACTGAAAGTGCACATGGTGCGTCTTGAACGTCGTCTTGGGCTCGTCCTCCTCACGCATTCTGATCTGGTGGTAACCAGCGCGCAAGTCGAGCTTGGAGAACACTGCTGCGCCGGCCAATTCATCCAGGAGTTCGTCGATGATGGGGAGGGGAAACTTGTTCTTAATGGTGGCGTCGTTGAGCCGGCGATAGTCGACGCAGAACCGCCATGTGCCGTCCTTCTTCTTCACGAGCAGCACCGGTGCGGCGTAGGGGCTGACGCTGTGCGTGATCACACCCGAGTCCAGCATCTCCTTGACCTGATGCTCGATCTCGTCCTTCTACAGAGGCGAGTAGCGATACGGGCGCGTGTTCGCGGGACCGCGCCCTCCACCAGCGTGACGGCATGATCGTACTGGCGGTGCGGAGGAAGCCCTTTCGGTGCCGCGAACACGTCAGCGAACTCCTCGAGCAGGTCTGCGAGCGGGGTCTGGCTTGCACATTTGCGGCGCGGCGCACCGCTGCAGGTGTCCACCATGGCCATGGCCCAAACGTCGTTTCTGGCACCATCTTGCGCAGCTCTTCGGGCCCGACGGCCTTGAGTGAGGTGGCCGGCTTGGTGGACACGCCGCGCAGAGTCACCTCTTCGCCGTCGTGCTGGAATTTCACCCACTTGTCTTGCTAGTGGCACGTCATCGGACTGTTCTGGGCGAGCCAGTCCATGCCGAGGATGCCATCGTACGCTCCGATCTCCAGTTCGCGCATTGGCGTATCGAAGGTGTGGCCCTGCATCTACCACTTGAGGCCGGGCACCCTGCGCGTGCAAGTGAGCTTGTCGCCGTTGGCCACGCGCACCTCAGTTGGCGGCATCTCTTCTGTGGCGAGGCCGAGGCAATCGACGAAGGCCTTGTTGACGAAGCTGTGGGTGCTGCCCGAGTCGAGCAGCAGGAGCATGACCTGATTCCCGACGAGGGCGTGCAACCTGATCGTCGTCGTGGAGTCCGTGCCGTCGACCGCCTGCGACAAGAGAAGGCAGCACTCAGGCGCGTCCGCGGCCGGAGCAGGGGGTTGCGCCGCCGGCCCCGGGTCGTCGAGCAGCTGCAGGGCATGGATGGTGTCGTCGGAGAGCACCTCGCCGTGGACGCCCACGTTGATGGTGAGTAACTGCACGGGCTGGGCGCAGCGATGCTCTTTGGAGTACCGATCCCCGCACTTGAAACAGAGGTTGTTCTCCCGGCGGAAATCGCGTATCTGCCGCTCCCGTGCATACTCGTCCCCTTGGGCGCGCACCGGTGCGGCCACGACCCGCTGTGGAACGGCTGCGGCAACTGTTGGTGGTGGTCGGCTCGCGGGTGTGATGCGAGGGCGTGCACGGGTCGTGCCCAGTTCTTCCTCCTGGATGCGCGCGAGCACCGAGGCACGCGTGATGCTTGACGGCGCCTGGAGGCGCACCGGGCCACGCAGTTCATCCTTCAGGCCGAGAAGGAATTGCGTGACGAAGAACTTGGTGTTGATTGACGGATCGAGTGCGAGCAAGTGGTACATCTGCTCGTCGAACGCGACGCGGTACTCAGCGACGGTGCCTGTTTACCGGAGTTGCAGGAGCTTGTGCATCACCATCTCGAACTCGTCGGCGCCAAACTCCTCCAGAATCGCCGAAGTAAACACGTCCCACGTGATGTTGCGATGCGATTGGCGGAACGCTTGGAGCCAGTGTGCTGCCTGGCCGTCGATGTAGAGCGCGGCGGTGGCAACCCACTGGTGTGTAGCCACCTTGTAGAGCTCGAAGTAGGCGAGGCAGCGGTCCAGCCATAAGTATGGCGCCGTGCCGTCGAACTTGGGAAAATCATGCTTCGGGGGCTTGTGGTACTCGTTGGAGTGGTAGCCCGGTGGGGACGCGGTCGGCGCGGCGACGAACCCTCCCTGTGGCGGCACGGGAAAGAGAGGTGGGCGATGATCGCCCAAGCGCGCGTGCAACGACGACGGCCGTGACGGATCCGAAACGGGGCGCGACGACGGAGCAGGGGGAGGCGGTGGGGGTTGCTGTGGTTGCGCGGGCTGGTGGAGGTGCGTGGTGACCGAGCCTGGCGGAAAGGCTGATCCTTCCACCGTCTTGCGCGTGAGATCGAGGTCTGCCTGCGTCAGATCGAGCTGCCGTGAGAGGCCGCGCATCTCTTGCGAGATCTGCGCGTTGAAGGCGGCCTGGAGCTCGATCTGCTTCTCGTGAGCCGCTTTCTGATCGTCGATCTTGGCGCACAGCGTCTCCAGCATCTCGTGAGCCGCTTTCTGATCGTCGATCTTGGCGCACAGCGTCTCCAGCATCTTGGTGATGTTGGTGTTCCCCTCGTCCATGGCGGCCAGCACTTGCCGCGTCGCCGCTAATGCCTTGGGAGGAGCCGTCGTCTTGCTCGAGAGGGCGTCGAACCCCGCGACGGATTTTGTGTGGCTCGTCGGAGCAAACCACACCGGCGCGGTGGATGTTACCGACTCCCAATCAAGCGAGGAAGAAAAATTTCGGGAGGGTTTGTGGCTCTGATTACCAGTTGTAACACCCCAGGAAGTGAGGGGGGGGGAGAGGATCCAGATCGAACGAGGGGGAAGGAAAAGCTTGGAGAGGAAGGAGGGGATGGATCGCAGAGGAAGAATTCAGAGTTCAGAGTATCAACACACACGTGATCCACCACGGCCACAGGCGGCCATTTTAACACCACCCACGCACACCACTTGTCTGGCCAGCTGGCTGGGCCCACCAACCACAGGTTAGGTGTTACAGAAAGTTGGAGCCTTGTCGAGTGTACGCCTTCTCGAGAATACTTGATATGCAAAAAGTCCATCAATATTTCTGGGCTGGAGAAGCCTAGTAACATGTGGCCTAACTCCTCAGCCTTCCTTTTAGGAATTGAGTAATGGAAAGCTATTGTCATCTTTTTTAGCACTGCTGCCCAATTGAATAACAATTTCACAAGAGCAACTTCATGTTCAGTTCCTCCAAACCCATTGATTTCTATTTCTGGGAGGCAATTTAATATGAGTTCCTCGCTTTTCCAGTTTAGTGGTTGATCACAAATGCAACCTGATGGGCATGTGGCTTGTGCCTGAAATGAGGGGCATGCTAGCTTAGTAAGATTAACTGACATGATTTGATAATAAACATAGAAAGAGATGAAACCAGAAAGTACCAGACTGAATTCTCTGAGATATGACATATCAACAAAAAGAACTTAAAACGATACCTGGAAATTAGTTTGAAGCTGATCTATTACAGAAAATAGGATTGTTCTATACAAAGAGAGAGTGGTTTGTATGGACATTACATTATCAAAATTTACACAAATCCTCAGGTATTGTGCTAGTGATAACCCGAATTTCAGATGATCTTAAATTGACCTTAAGGCTTCCTTTCTATGGAACCTTCTTTAAAAAGCACATGCCCCAAGCAATCATTATCTCCTAAATCATAACCACGCTAGGAAGGTTGATCCTGTCATGAAATTACTCGGTCAACTTCCCATCAAATGTACTATATTTCAACAGGGACATACTTTGGAGCAGGGTATCAGTATCAAACCAACACTTCAGAACAGGGCAACTAGCAGCTCCAACACATAGTTGTACCAAGAAATGCTATGTGGTTTCTCTGGCAATTCAAGTACTACTTCCTCTGTCTGGGTTTATAAGTCCCCCCTTGAATTTTGATCCTAACTTTGACCTGAAGTTTTACTAATAAGTTATAAGTTATATGCAACAAAAAGTATATCATTACAAAACTTCTTTCGAGTATGAAACCAATGATATATATTTTTTGTGGTATATAGCAACAAAAAGTATATCATTACAGAACTTCTTTCGAGTATGAATGCAATGATATATAGTGGTACATTTAAGTCGTATTTCTGGTCAAATTTAGGCTCAAAATTCGAGGGAAACTATAAACCCCGGAAGGATGAAGTATATAAATAGATTGCGAATAATGTTACCTCCAGATTGCTAGGTTTTCCGAGAAAGACAAGAGCCAACTTTCTTACACCAGTACACATCCTGAGAATATGGAATAAGCTTGCTCCAAATGAATGTCCTTTTGTCATTACATTCAGGGTCAAGAGTGTAATGTTAGGGAGCCTTGTCATGTTCTCCATCAGGTATTGATGGTGACCTTTGTCCTGTAGGTTTGTAGGAAGTCACAATAGAAAATAACTGTTAGAAAAGGACACGCATATCATTTTCTACGAAGTGATTAACACACAGGTAATGGTCTCCTCTCCGCTCTTGGGAGTTCATGTCCCATTGAATAATGTACAAGTGCAGTAGTGCTAGTATAATTATAATGCTAAATACTTAAAAGGCAGAAAAACTGCCATCATCCAAGAGATGCTCCCAGCCTCAGATATGTTGCATCGAATTGAGGAAAGCAAAACAAGTGAAAATTCGGCATTGCTATTCTCAGATATCCCAAATGAGATACCCCTCCTTTCAAACGCCATGCCTGTGTCGCTATATATTGACTTGCTAGCACATAACCCACACAAAAATGAACTCACCAGCAGATAGATCAGCGAGAGCTTTAAATGGTGCATGACCTCAAATTGCTGCAAGAGCCTCAAGCAATTGCGATTTGGTGTGTAGTCATCCAAATAATGTCCAAACACAAAAAAATGACCAGTCTCCAGACGTTGGAGATGTGCCATCTCGCCAAGCTGGACAGAGCTTGGTTCATAAGCATCCGTCCAGTGGAGTGACGCCAGTTGAGGGGCTGAGATGTTTGCAACCGGTCGACTCACCGCAGTGATAGAATTCTCAAAGCAAGAGCTCACATATAACTCTTGAAGTACCTTCGCTTCTACAGTGAGCTGCTGCAAGCCATACAAGTTATTCAGCTCCATTTGCAGGAGAGACTCGGAGTGGATGGTGAAGTTACCAAGACCCCAGGCATTGCGGATCTTGAGTTCTCGTAAGGATGGGCACCGCGGTGAGGAGAGAGCGTCACCAAGCTCGCACGGGCCATGCAGATGGACACCAAACAGCCAGAGAGAGACGAGGCGGGCGAATACGCTGGAATGCGGCACGGCAAGGCCAAGAAATCCTAGGTCGAACACGATAGAGGTGGTGTTCTCGAAGCGTGGCAGCTCAAAGACGCCTCTTTCCCTGGCCTGGTTCTGCGGTACAGCGTTGTAAAGCAGTATACCGCCGGAGAGGCGGCGCGCGGCTATGGGGAGCCAGGTCGCCACGGATTCGGCAGAGATGTCGTCAACGAAGGCGCTTAGGCCCTGGAGCACCGGCGCTTGATGGGCGGCGAGGGCAGGGAGTATGCGGTGGTGGTCGGCATCGCCGGTGAAGTTGAGATTCGGGAGGAGGGCCCAGAGGCGGCGCCAGCGGCGGGACAGGACGCTGGTCCGAGCGGCGTAGGCGGTGCGGCGGAGCTTGAGGAGGATGCCGATAAGAACGTCGTCCGGTAGTGCGCTGAGGCGGTCCTCGCTTGCGCCGTCGGCGGCCGGGAGCTTCGCTCGCTTGGAGCCGATCTCCCTACCGCAGTGCCCCATGGAGGAGGGTTCGAGCAAGCGATTTGGAGTACTGAAAGGGGGCGGGGGGCGGAGCTGCGGACGCCAGTGGCGGGGGCTGGGAAAGTGTGGGAACGGATCGGATCGAATGCGCCGTCACCATGAAGGGGAAGGGTTTGGGGTAGGGACAGCTCCACTGGGTGAATTAGAGAGTGAAAACAAGTCTCTTTCTCAGTCTTTTTTTTCTCGAGTTAATTACACCTGGGGTACATAAACTTGCGCGGCGGGTGTTGGAAAACGGCCAACACTGACTCGGCCCGCACCGTGCCGCCCGCTCACCACACGGTGACCGTGGCCTCTCCCCGCTCCCTGCGTAGCTAGCGCACGTTCCTCCTGGAGACTAGCTCCCTTCTGTTGTAACCAACACAGCACCTGCGCGTGCTCTCTCGAGTATATAAGGTCATGCCTTCCTCTGTAATACACACATTGAGATATTCGTCATTCTTCTTGGCACCGGAGCCATCCTTCCTCCCTGTACCCCATGGCCGGATCCCACGCCTCTGACGAGGGCTCCGATGCCGGCGAGCAGCCCAACACCGGCGTTAACTCCGACAGCCCACCCCTTCCCAGCTCCACTGCTCCGCTGCCCACCACTCCCACACCACCTACCGATCAGAGCGCTCCTCCGGCCACTGCTCCGCTGCACCTCACCGTCGCGCCGCTCGGCGCGGTGACCTCCGACGCTGCGTCATCCTCGACGGCGCCGCCACCTTCCATCCGCGCCGTCAACGTCGGCGCCCACAGCGACTTCAAGCTGGACGCCGTCTGTGGCAACTACTCCAAGTGGAGGCGGATCATGTCCTTCATCCTCCGCAAATCCGGCGTGGAAAGCCACGTCCTCGTCAACCTCGACCCGCGCACTCAAACTGCGCAGTGGCGCCACGACGATCTCCAGATCCTCCTCATGATCTACGGTACGATCACGGACGAACTTTACGATGTCATTGCTGCCCAAGATTCCACTGCCTATCATGCATGGTTCCTCCTCGACGCCTTCTTCCGCGATAATCTCGCGGGCCGGGCCATCCATGTCGGCGCCGAGTTCCGCGCCACCGTTCAAGGTGACATGAAGATCGCTGAGTACTGCAGGCGCCTCAAGGCGCTCGCGGACTCCCTCGACGATCTTGACGAGCACATCACCGACAACACCCTCACCCTCCAGCTCATCCGCGGCCTTGCTCCGCGCTTCGGTGTCATGGCATCCCTGCTACCAATGCAGGTGCCCTTCCCCACCTTCGTCCAGGCCCGCTCCCGGCTGATGCTGGAGGAAATCAGCCTCGACGCGCGCGCGCACGGCGGGGGCCACCGCCCTCATCGCCACCCATAGAGGCGGCTCCGGCGGTGGTGGTGGCGGCTCCGGCAGCTCCAGCGGTGGTGGCGGCGGTTCCGCTTCCACAGGCGGCACCATCCAGCGGCAACCCGATCGCTCTTCGGACCGCGGCGGGCGCGGGCATGGCCGCGGCGGGCGTGGTCGCGGCTCCGGTGGTCGCGGGGGGCCTCCAGGGCATCCGCCTTCGTCCCAGCAGCCCTGGATGGGCTACTTCGCCCCGTGGGGCGCACCTTTCCCACCGGCCGGCCGTGCACCGTGGGTTCCACCGAACGCCGTCGGCGTCCTCGGTCCACGCCCCGGGGTTCCACACCACGCCTACCCCATGATCTACAACGTCAACACCCCCACCAGCCATAGAAAATCCCATGCGAATCCTACCTACCTCGTACTATCCAGGCGTATCCGCATCGGGATCGCCGCCTGCCCACGCGCCTCCTGCGGTCGCTCCCCAACCAACCTAACAGCCCAGACCCACCTCGGATCCCACACCCGCGAATCCCGCGCCCACCACTCGTCCCTCCGCTCGGTCCCACCCTGGCCCCGCCTCCCCCGCCAATCCTAGCTCGACCGAATCCACCTGGTCAGCCACTCCGCGCAGCGATCCGACCCCCTCCCCTCCCACCTCGCCACCTGGTCGTCCCCTCCCTCCGCGCGCTGTGCCCATCACCCCCCGCCGCAATGATCACGCCATGCAAACCCGAGGCAAAGTCGGTTTTCTTCAACCAAAAAAACTCTACTCCCCCACTGCCCTCGCCGCCGTTCCCGCCACACCTGCCCTCTCACCCATCCCCGCCACCTACAAACAAGCCCTCCAAAACCCAAACTGGCGCCGCGCCATGCAAGATGAGTTTGATGCTTTGTTGCAAAACAACACGTGGTCTCTTGTTTCCCGTCCTGCAGGTGTCAACACGGTGACGGGGGAGTGGATTTTCCGGCACAAACTCCACCCCGACGGCAGCCTAGCACGCTACAAGGCCAGATGGGTTCTCCACGGCTTCACCCAGCAGCACGGCGTGGATTTTGGCGAGACGTTCAGCCCGGTGGTGAAGCCGGCGACGATCCGCGTGGTGCTCAGCCTCGCCGTCTCGTCGGGGTGGCCGGTACATCAACTGGACGTGAAGAACACATTTCTTCACGGCCACCTCGACACGGTCGTCTACAGTCAACAACCCTCCGGCTTCGTCGACTCGCGCCACCCCACGCACGTCTGCCAGCTCCACCGCTCCCTCTACGGTCTGCGTCAGGCGCCCCGGGTGTGGTTCCAGCGGTTCACAGCTTACCTGCTCTCGCTCGGCTTCGTCGCCTCTAAATGCGACACCTCGCTATTCATCATGTGCCGCGGCACATCCACTGCTTACCTGTTGCTGTATGTTGATGACATCCTCCTCATCGCCAGCACCGCCGCTTTGCTACGCTCCATCATCGCTGCGCTCCACCGCGAGTTTGCCATGTCCGACCTCGGCGAGCTCCACCACTTCCTCGGCGTCAATGTGCACCACACCACGGACGGGCTGTTTCTTTCCCAGAACTAGTACGCGCTCGAGATCCTTGAGCGCGCCACCATGAGCAACTGTCGCCCGATCGCCACGCCCGCTGACACCAAGCGCAAGCTCTCCACGCAGGACGGACCGCCCGTCTCCGATCCTTCCCTCTACCGTAGCCTCGTCGGTGCTTTGCAATACCTCACACTCACGCGTCCCGACATCGCCTACGCCGTCCAGCAGCTCTGCCTCTTCATGCATGACCCGCACGAGAGCCACTTCACATACCTCAAGCGCGTCCTGCGCTATGTGCGCGGCACTGCTCATCTTGGACTCCAGCTCCGGCGATCACACGACACCAACCTGGTCGCCTACTCTGACGCGGACTGGGCAGGCTGCCCTGACACGCGCCGGTCCACGTCGGGCTTCTGCGTCTTCCTCGGTGATAACCTCGTCTCGTGGTTGTCCAAGCGCCAGCACACCGTCTCGCGCTCTAGCGCGGGGGCGGAGTACCGCGCTGTCGCCCACGCCGTCGCCGACACTTGCTGGCTCCATCAGCTCCTTCACGAGCTTCATCACCCACCAGACAGCGTGACGATCGTCTACTGCGACAACATCAGCGCCATGTACCTCTCCTCCAACCCGGTCCAGCACCAGCGCACGAAGCATGTGGAGATTGATCTCCATTTTGTTCGCGAGTGCGTCTCCTTCGGCGACGTACGTGTCCTACACGTGCCTTCAACGTCCCAGTTCGCCGACGTCTTCACCAAGGGCCTCCCGACGGCCGTCTTCTGCGAGTTCAGGTCCAGCCTCAACATCGTCGAGGACCCTGTTGCGACTGCGGGGGGCTGTTGGAAAATGGCCAACACTGACATGGCTCACACCGTGCCGCCCACTCACAACGTGGTGATCGTGGCCTCTCCCCACTCCCCGCGTAGCTAGCGCATGTTCCTCCTGGAGACTAGCTCCCTTTTGTTGTAAGCAACACAGCACCTGCGCGTGCTCTCTCGAGTATATAAGGCCATGCCTTCCTCTGTAATACACACATTGAGATATTCGTCATTTTTCTGCGGTAACGGATTCATACACAAACAAAAACCCCCATAAAAGTCATACACCAACTCTGATGCGGTAACGTTTAGCTACAAAACAGTCCGAAACATGCCAACTGGGCTGCCACGTGGGAAGAGAGGGCTGGCGGCTGGTGTTGGGCACTTTTCTACATTCCCTCTTGTGTTTTACAATATTTGTAGCTCGGCTCCTGCGTCCAGATAAGTACAAGCCCGGTTCGACCCGGTGCTCACAAACTCCCCCTTAACCCCTGGCCTTCTCTGCCTCTGCCTCGACGCCGTCGCCTTCTCTGCCTCGACGCCGTCGCCTTGTCTGCCGCCGGTTTGGACGCCGCCGCCGAACGACGCGGCATGGAGCCGCTCCTACGGGAGCCCAGGGAGTTCCCTCCTGAGTACGGTACGCGCTCGGTCGACCTCTTCTCCCGCTGGGTTGCCCCCTTGTCCTAGGGTTTTGATCGGGCTAGGTTCTTCATGATTTCGGTGGAAAGATTGATGCTTTGTTGCCACAATTGATGCGATGAAGGGAATGCAGGCGTTTGATAGGACGATTACTGTTGTTTCGTTGCTTTCCATGTTAGCTTGCCGGTGGCGGTGATTTGGGGCTTAATTTAGGGTTAATTTAGGGGTTGTTCTTGGATTTGAAGGAAGATATGATTGTTGTGATGTATGCACTCCTCTGTGATTATTGTGATGGATGCCCTGTTATGGGTGTGAATTGCCCTGTTACTTGTTGTTGAAATTCAGATATTGCTCTGTCTTTGCTGTCCAAATTCAGTTAGTGAATGTTGTCGAATTCAGTTAGTGCTGCCCTGTGATTAATATTGCAGTGCATTCAATTAAGTGATGATAAATGTTGTTAGTTATTTATTGGTGTACTATATAGTCAAAAGAACTTCATTTACTATTGTGATTTGCATCATAGTCTGAACAAAAAAACTGTCTTTTCTTTTGCAGTTTCTGTTGTTCTCTGTAGCGTTTGAGCACAATGGCATATTTATTGGGCAAGGAGTGAACAGATCATATATTGGCAGCACTTATTGTGAATTTGACTATTGTCATGCTGACACTTGGTCGTTAGATATGCTGAAGTATTGCCTGGACAAGTTGAATTACTCCCATGTTTATCCAGATCTGCAAGTATACTCGTGCTTGCCTGTCAAAGACATAGTAGATGGCCTTGTTTGTGTGGATACTGAAGAGGTCATTTCTGCTATGGTGAATGCAAGCAAAGAATGCAAGACACTGCTGTTAATAGTGGATGAGGAGAACAAGATTAGAACTTCGTATGATGATGTGATCCTAGATGGGCCCCCTCTGCCAAGTGTAATTACTCCAAGGAAATTGCCAAGGTCTGCTGAAGGAGGGCATGGAGAAGAAGATCATGGAGAAGCAAGAGAGGAAGAAGAGGAGGGAGATGGAGAAGATCATGGACATGAAGCAGAGCAGGGAGAGGGAGAAGATCATGGACATGAAGCAGAGCAGGGAGAGGGAGAAGATAATGGATATGAAGCAGAGGAGGAAGAGGGAGAAGAAGAGCAAACAGAGCAGGGAGAGGGAGAGTTTCAAGGAGAAGAAACTGACAATGATTTTGATGAGAGTGAATATGATGTTGAAGATCTTGATGATGATTTGTTTGTGGAGAATGTGGATATAGATGTCAATGATAACAATGAGAAGGAAGGGTACATTGAAGAAGAAGACCCTTTAGATGATGATGATCTAAACCTTAGCAAGGATGAACTGTCAAAGTTGCAGTACACTTTCAAAGCCTACAATCCAGCAGTGGATCTGAATAATCCAGTATTCAGTGTTGGTTTGGTTTTTGGTGACATGAAAGAGCTGAGGATGGCTTTGGATGCATATACTGTTAGGAACAGAGTGAAGATCTATAAGAAAAGAAATGAATCTGAAAGGCTTAATGCAGTATGCTCACAAGGTTGTCCTTGGCAACTAAAAGCTTCAAAAGACAATAGGACTGCTAGCATTGTCATAAGGCAGTACAATGGCACTCACAAATGTCAGAAATCATTTGATTCCAAGTGTTTGACAGTTAAAATTCTCACACAGAAATTCATTAAGGAATTCAGAGACAACCAGACCATGGATTTGGGTACATTTGGTAAGAAGGTCCAGAGAGAGTTCAAACTGCTACCAAACAAGATGAAATTGGGAAGGGCCAGGAAGGCAGCTCTAGACCTAATTCATGGGGATGAAGCAGAGCAGTACAACTTATTGTGGGACTATGGGCAAGAACTCGGAAGAGCTAATCCTAGCAGCAAATTCATAGTTTCCACTACCAAGGTGAAGGAGAAGAATGATGCACTGCCAAAGGATCACCTGTCCTCACTCTATTGGTCATATGATGCTTGCAAGAGAGGTTTCCTAAAGGGATGCAGGCCCATTATATTTGTGGATGGCTGGCACTTGAAAAGTAGGTACAAAGGTATACTATTGACAACTCTGGGAATTGACCCAAATGATTGCATCTATCCAATAGCTATGGGAATGGTTGAGGTTGAATCAACTTACACATGGGAATGGTTCCTGTCAACACTGAAAAATGATCTGAATATTATCAACACAAGCCCATACACCATAATGAGTGACAAGCAGAAGGTATGCTTTCAACTTGTTAACTTGTTTAATGTTGTTTCTCATCCATTGCATTAATATGCATGCTTTGAACTTGTTTAATGCTGTTTCAACTTGATAAATGCTTCATATGAACTTATGTGAAAATCCATTGCTTATGCAGGGTTTGATAAATGTCGTTGAAATAGTTTTCCCAGATGCAGAGCACAGGTTCTGTGTTAGGCACCTATACCAAAACTTCCACAAGAAATTCAAAGGTGAGACATTGAAGAATCTGCTGTGGGCCATGGCCATATCTACAAACTTACCAAGATGGAATGAGAACAGAGAAAAAAAATGAGAGAGGCTTCCATTGATGCTTACAATTGGTTAGAGGGAAAGCCACCTAATCAATGGGTGAAAAACTTCTTCAGTGATTTTCCAAAGTGTGATATTCTTTTGAACAATATGTCTGAGGTGTATAATAGGTAATGTTCTAACTGTTCTAACTGCATCTTTAAGTTGTAGTTTCCAACTGCATCTTCTAGTTGTTGTCTCCAACTGCATCTTCTAGTGCTCTAATAGCATGTTGCACTTTTCATGACAGTTACATACTTGAAGCTAGAGAGCTTTGTGTTGTGTCAATGTTGGAGTGCATCCTTGCAAAGATTTCACAAAGGCATGCAAGCAAACACAGAGAAGCAGTTGAGAAATGGACAGGAAGAATTTGCCCAAAAATTAGGAAGAAGCTTGAGAAGAATGCAGAATTTTCTGCCAATTGTTTTGCAACAAATGCTGGCAATGGTATACTCAATGTGCAGTCTGGGCCCAACTCATATATTGTTGACATCATATCAAGGACTTGTAGTTGCAGAAGGTGGGATTTGAGTGGAGTGACTTGCAGTCATGCAATTGCAGTGTGCAGGGCTGAAAGAATTGACCCTGAAGAACTAGTCCACAAATGTTATACAATAGAGGCATATTTGCAAGCATATGGTCACTTTATCATGCCCTTAAGAGACAGGGGCCATTGGGAGAAGATGAATGGAATGTACATTCACCCACCAGTTTTCACAAAACAGATGGGCATGCCACCTAAGAATAGAAGAAAAACTCCTGAAGAGAAAAGGAAGAAGGATGGAACAGTGTATCTGAATAAAAAAGGGGTAGCTATGCATTGCTCAGTTTGTGGCAAAGATGACCACAACAACAGGGGGCATGAGAAGTACATGTAGAGGGAACAAGTGGAACAACAAGATGAGGAAGAAGAGGATGAATTCTCATGTGAAGCTATTCTGTTGGGTGTTGATGTTTTTTGAATGTTGTTGTACTTTATTTTGCAGGACATTGTTGGTGTACTGAATTGTTGCTTTTTTGAATGTTGTTGCAGGACATTGTGCATTGCAGACTGAACCCTAGGTTGGACCCAATTAATGACAGGACAAGCATGGTTTACAGGATGGGTCAAGAGGTAAGTTCAAGTATATTGAGAGGATTGCCACAACTGTTTGCCACAACTGTTTGTAGATGCTCATTGCCACAAACTGTTTTGTAGGAGAGAGCATATGTTACAAATGTCAGACCACCTGGACCACTGCCACAGGAGTCAAGCTCTGTAGCTGCAACTAGGGATTTAATCCCTCAAAGGACTAGGCAAACAACTGCTACAGCTGCTGGTAGAAGGGCAAACAGAGCTAAAAGAAAGGAAACAACAACATCTCAAACAAATGCAGGTACAGTAACTTAATCTTGCAAAAAACTGAATGTGTAATGAATCTTGCATTGTCTGAAACTTACAACAACTGAATTTTGTAGATGAGGCAGGTACCAGTGCTAGTGCAAGCAGAGTAGTGAAGAAATCAAGAGGAGGAAGAGCTGTGAGGGGTGGAAGAGGAAGAAGAGCTGGGAGGAGTGGAAGAGGAGCTGGACAAGAAGCACCTGCAACAGGAGCTGGGCCAAAAGCACCTACAACAGGAGTTGGGCCAGAAGCACCTACAACAGGAGCTGCACCAGGAGGAAGAAGAGTTGAAGATTATGCTTTGTGGCAACTCATGTTTGGACATGATGGAGCAAGGAATGCAATCCCAGACCTCAATGAAGAGATTCCAGTGACCCAGAATGCTCTAATGACTCCAGAGCACTAGATTTGTTTCTGTATGCTACATTAGTTCAGCACTGAACTGCAAAAATGTCCTAGTTCATGTATGAACTACAAGACTGCAAGAGCAAATTTTGTAATGCATGATGGATCTTTTAATTTGGCAAAGTAGACTATGTTTGCATGATGGATCTTTTAACACTGAACAACAACCTATGTTTGCATGATCTATGTTTGATCCCAGTTTTAATTTGGCCATGATCTATGTTTGCATTTCAAGTTATGTCACTTTGAATTTATGTTGGATAACTTTGAATTTATGCTGCCAACTTATGTCACTTAATATTGCAGCATAAATGAAGTTGACAACATTTCTGTCAAAAAACAAAAATAATTGAAGTTGACAGCTTAAATGATTTGGAAAATATGTTTGTTGACAGCATTTATGTCAAAAAAAGGATTAGCTTTTCGAAATCTTTGAATTAATGCTGTCAACTTATGTCACTAAAAAATTTGCAGAAAATATGTTAAAAAAATTGGGTGATACTAGGACTTGAACCCAGTATCTGTTACTTGTGACAAGCGGGGTCAAACCAGTAGGCTATGAGAGGCTATCGAACCATGCTATTTGTGTATACTGCTAAACATGTTTGTGCCAACTGCATCGTCTGCCACCTCTCGCCAAATAGGACGCCCCTTCCCGCCAATGCCCCTTCCCGCCAATGCCCCCCTTCCCGCTAATGCCCCTTCCCGCCATGGCCACTTCCCGCGTTCGCCTCTTCCCGCCATGGCCACGCTCGGCCGCTATAAAAGCCATGGTCACCGCGGCCAAACCCAAGCCGTACTCACCGCGACAATCATGGTGCGCAAGCTCATCACCACCTGGGCTACCATCACCGGAACCTGGGATCACATTACCCGTCCTCGTTCCCCTACAACCCAACCCGAGCCCCAGCCCCAGCCCCAGCCTCAGCCATGGGATCCATGGCCACAACCTCCGCTCCAGTCCCACCCATGGGATCCATGGCCACAAGCTCCGCTCCCAGTCGTGGTGCCTGCAGTTGATCAACGAACTGCCATACTGAACTCGTATGGCACTGCGGCGAGGGAGGACTCCAGCCGTAGATTCATCGACGAGCTTTCTGTCCTAGGACTGCCCGCTCCCGCCGATGCAGACCCCGCTAGAGTGAGCCAGGCCATGGAATACCACCGCGCCGCGCGTGACGCCATGGTCAGAAGGCAAGCTGCAGCACCTAGGAAGGCACCAGTGTAGTACAACCATGCTATGGAGCCAAGCTGCAGCCGTTCGGCACCGGAGTACATCGACTTGTCGTCCGACGAGGACTAGAGTTTCAGAAAGTGCAGAACTAGAACCTGAATTTCTACCAAGTGGTCAGAAGTGTTAGTGGTCAGTGTTAGTGCTTAAGTTTCAGAAGTGTTAGTAGTCAGTGTTAATCAAGTTAGTGGTCACTGTTAGTGGTGAGTGTTAATCAAGTTAGTGGTCACTGTTAGTGGTCAGTGTTGTACTTTGCATTTCAAGTGAATTTCAGTTTCAACTGTCTCCCAAGTACTTTTCATTTTAGAGCTTCTTTATACTAAAACTTGTCACATTTGAACAATAAGAAAGGCACAAAACATGCAAACATTACACTTTCCAACCTTGCCAACTTTTCAGCATTACACATTCTAGTTTTCTTCATCTTACAACCACGACATAAACCACAACACTGGCAAGAATCCCAAGTACAAGAAACTGATCTAATTTTTCCCTAGTTTTCCTCTGCTGATCTATTTTTTTCGTCTCTTTCTTCATCCTCTGAATCTCCTGTTCCTTTTCAAACAAACTAACTTGCAGCTTCTTGTTATCATCTGCAAGCTTGTGAATAACAAGCCTTGATCTCCCCTGCCATGCATCATCCATCCAACTCAAATACCCACAAGAGTTCAGCCCCTGTCCATTTCAATTGCAGAAAACATTCAGTGCAAAATTTGGACATGGCAAAATTCAGTGAAACAAGCAAAATTCAGTTAAACCAAATTCGGATACCTCATATGGACAGCTCAGAAAACGTAGTCCTGCATCAAATCCTTCATTGCACATTCTCACAACAGGCGTCAGTTTGCAGCCACATTCTGCCTTATCACTGTTCTCCCCTCCCTACAAATCACGCGTGCAATCAGACACAAGATTGAGGCTCCCAGCAAAAAAATGATGAGAAACCATGTTGCTGCTCAAATCTCACCCTCCACAATCAAGAAAGCCTTACTGTTCAAGACAAGGACACACCTTCATGGATTTTTTTGAGCCAAATGTAAGCTCGGAGCTCATTCTCCACTCGCCATCCATGTTGCTGCTGCCGCCGAGGTGGTTGAGGCTCTCGACGTGGTTGAGGCTGCCGGCGTGGTTGAGGCTGCCGCCGTGGTTGAGGCTGTCGCCGTGGTTGAGGTCGCCGTTCCGACCGCCTACCATGGTCGCACGACAGGATCTGGCCGTCGTTCCCTCCATGGCCGCACGAGAAGGGCGGCCGCCGCGTCGCCTTGGTCGGATCTGGACAAAGGATTGGGATACAGAGGAGTGGGCGGCGGGTCAGTAACAATTAAACTTGGGGGGGTTATCTGCAAAAAATGCGTGGCACAATGGACCGACCCAGGCGTGCGTGGCAGCCCATGTGTCCACTTTGCATGTGATTTGGGCCTAAACGAGTCCGCATCAGAGTTAATGTATGACTTTTATGGTTTTTTTGTTTATGTATGAATCCGTTACTGCCGCGCAAGTTCATGTACCCCAGGTGTAATTAACTCTTTTTTCTCAGTCAAACCCCATCAGAACTCGGGTGGGATTGCTTTTCAATAGGGAAACACTCCCTATCAGTAGTCTGATAGGAAGCTTTCAGCAGACGGCTCCGGCGTCGTTGATTCTTTCCAAATCCCATGGTCCACATGAATCTCCAATTGACATTAATTAATCCCACAATTCAATCCATCCGAAGTAAATATGGCCTGCTGCACCGTCCCAACGACCTCGCCATGTCAGGGGCGAGTAAGGCCTTCCACAATGTGTTCGATGCCACAACTTTGAAAAGTATGCCACGCAGACGATGATGCCAGAATGAAATATATTTAGCACCGCTCGCACACTATGAAATAATTGGGCATCGATTGGGGGTCAGACCCACACATATAAACAAGTGTATATCAGCAACAGTTGCCCCACTAGCAGCGTCTTGCTCCTGACTCACTGCCGCTTCTTCCATTGAGCATCAGGCTTAGTTTATTGCTTTGTTGGTTCTGGCATCGGAGCACGTAGATGCTCCGGTTCCCAGAAATTTTTTATGGCAGTGCTTGGGCAATGGACTGATGCTAATCAAATTCAGAAGTTCAGACCAATCTGCTTACTGAATGTCTGCTTTAAAATTATCACAAATGTATTAATGAACATGCTAAATTTGGTAGCTGCTGATGTCATCTCCCCTGTCCAAACTGCATTTGTTAAAGGCAGGTATATTGTGGAGGGGGTTCTGATCCTTCATGAGGCCTTGAATAGCATTAAAAAGAAAAAATAAAGTGTTATGCTTCTGAAAATTGACATTGAAAAGGCCTATGATAAAATCAAATGGCCCTTCCTCTTCCAAATGCTCAAATTGAAAGGATTTCCAGATAAATGGATTGACTGGGTCATGGAAACTGTTAGAGGGGGGAAAGTTTGTGTCAAAGTCAATGAAAATCTAGGAAAATATTTTAGCTCTCATAAGGGCCTGAGACAGGGGGATTCTCTATCCCCTCTAAACTTTGATCTGGCTGCTGATGCTCTGGCAATTATGTTAAATAAAGCCAGAGAAAATGGGTTGTTCAAGGGGGTCTTAAATGAATATACACCAAATGGGGTTAATATGTTACAATATGTAGATGACACCATATTTTTATTACAAGATGATATAGAAAGTGCACACAATTTGAAATATATCTTATGTCTGTTTGAACAAATGTCTGGATTGAACATTAATTTCTATAAAAGTGAACTTTTTCTATTTGGTGAGGCAGTTGATAGGAAAGATGAATATGCCAGAATCTTCACATGCCCAGTGGGTACCTTGCCCATGAAATACTTGGGGCTACCCATTGATAAGAATAGAATTAGTAACAAACATTAGAAGCCTCCAGAGACTAAGATGGAGAAAAAAATGTGAAACTTGGCAAGGTAGATTACTAGCCAGTGCAGGGAGGGTTACGTTGATTCAGTCAGCCCTCACAGGCATACCTTATTTCATGATGTCCTTTTATGGGCTTCAAGTGGGGGTTGAAAAACGTATGGATTTTTTTAGAGCCAGACTTTTATGGCAAGAAGATGATCAGAAGAGAAAATACCATTTGGTGAAATGGTCTGAGGTGTGTAGGCCAAAAGACATGGGGAGCCTGGGGATCCAAAATCTTACATGTATGAACAGAGCATTGCTTTGTAAGTGGTGGTGGAAATTGTACACAACTGAGGGGTTATGGCAAAACATCGTTTTGGAAAAATATGTTAAGAATAGAAATTTGGGCAATGTTCAGGCCAAACAGGGGGACTCCCAGTTTTGGAAGGATATATTAAAACACAGAGACCATTTTGTTTCTTTGTGCAAATTTAAAATTGGAAATGGAAAAAGAACTCGCTTTTGGGAAGATTGGTGGATTGGCAATGCTCCATTAAACAAGAATTTCCCTAGACTGTATGATCTTTGCTTTGATAAAAAGAAAACAATTAAAGAAGTTTTTGACAACGGAATAGATAATGTTCAATTTACAAGAACTTTGCTAGGGGATGCTAGAGAGCTTTGGGGGCATATTAAAGAAGCTTGTAGATTGGTGACATCGAATGAGGATAAAGACGAAATAAAATGGTCTCTGAATAAAAAAGGAGTTTACACTGTCAAGTCCTTTTACAGACGCCTGATTGAAAATGGTGTCAAGTATCCACATATGTACATGTGGAAGATTAAAATGCCACCTAGAATTAAGGTATTCATGTGGCTGGCGCTTAGGAAAAGTATTCTTACAAAAGATAATCTGATTCGTAGGGGGTGGAAAGGAGATGATAAATGTCCTTTTTGTGGACGAAAAGAGAATTTAAACCACCTTTTTCTGTCCTGTTCAGTTGCTAGATTATTATGGAAACATTTTAAAATGTGCTTTCAATTTGAGAGATATACCAGAAACCTTAGATGTTGTTATGAAAACCTGGGTAAATAACTTTGGAAAAGATGAAAAAAGTCTGGTCATGATAGGAGTTTCAGCGATTTGCTGGACTACTTGGAAACTCAGAAACAGTGTAATCTTTGACAACAATAGGGTGAATGACCCATGCGTTCCTGTTACTCTGTTTCTTAAAAACTTAAATGATTGGAATATTTTGCAGACAAATCCCGCAAGAAATAAGTTGATGGAGGCTGGGGTGAAGCAAGAAGTGAGGTTGATGTGACGGCGGCCCGATCTTTCGATGAGAGTGGGGATAATTATCGATTTGGTGGATTTTGACCTTGACGATCCGGCTATACCGTACCCGACGATACGCCTCGACAATCGCTAAACCAATCTCCGATGATTATTGACCTTGCCGTAGGCACGATCAACCTGAACAACGAGGTTCGAGTTCCTGCAAGCAACCGAAGAACCGGCAAGAACAAAGGTGAATTGCAACTGAAATTGCGGATAATAAACTGAGCACATGAACTAGATGAAAAGTTGGGGTTCCACTGTAGATCTGACAAGGCGCTAGTCCTACACGTCTCGTAGATGCGAAATTGTAGCGATGGCTAGACAATACAATAAAACCCAAGTCTAAACCCTAATCTATGATAGCTATTTATTACATGCAGATGTTGCGGCCGAGTCGGTTTGGCTGTGTTTCTTTCGATCTGCTGTAGGTCCACGCGTACAGGCCGAAGCGTGGCAGGGCCAAACTCTTCTGGCACAGCCAAATATTGTAGTGCCCACGTTGGTAGTTGATTCCTAATCCAAGTGCTTTGGTCATGGTGCTTTTGTCTTTGTACACGTAACATCAATTGATGGCGGTGATGGATGGTTCCCTGGATACATGCATGCATGTGACATGGTTGATGGATGGAATGGATTCGTTGGACATGCATGCAATGTAGCTCCATCCGATTTGAATGAACAGTTGGCTTCATCTCTAATCTCTCCTTTATTCCTAAGTACAAGCAAATCGGAACATGAGTGTAGCATCGTATTTTTGTCAGTCAAATCATATGTACGAAGGAGCGATAGTACCTGGCCATTTATTTGACGCGCGCGCTCTAGTTATAGGACCAAGTGGAATAACTGATGCAGGAGTCACAGCGGGTGTAACAGTAGAAGAGATGTCCTCATCATCCCCCTCTTCTTGAATCGAAGTCGTCCTTGACGGTATCTCGTCGTCATCACCCAAATAAGGCTTTAAATCTGCAACGTTAAATGTGGGACTAACCCAAAATTCTGCAGGCAAATCAAGCTTATATGCATTCTCGTTAATTTTTTCAAGCACTTTAAAAGGTCCATCCGCACGAGGCATTAATTTTGACTTTCGTAAATCAGGAAAACGGTCTTTTCGCAAATGCAACCATTCTAAATCACCTGGTTCAAACACAACACTTTTCCTTCCCTGACTACCAGCAAGTTTATACTTGGCATTCATGCGTTCAATATTTTTCTTAGTCATCTCATGTATTTTTAATACTAATTCAACACGTTCTTTAGCATCAAGGTTTACCTTCTCCGAAGATGGAATAGGTAATAAATCAATTGGTGCACGAGGTATAAATCCATAAACAATCTCAAAAGGGCATAATTTTGTGGTGGAAGGAACGAAACGATTATAAGCAAACTCTACATGTGGTAGACATTTTTCCCACATTTTTAAGTTCTTCTTCAAAACAGCCCTAAGCATAGTAGACAATGTACGATTAACCACTTCAGTTTGACCATCAGTTTGAGGATGACATGTAGTACTAAATAAAAGCTTAGTCCCCAATTTTGTCCACAACACCCTCCAAAAGTGGCTAAGGAATTTTGTGTCACGATCAGAAACAATTGTAATTGGCACACCATGTAAACGAACTACTTCACGAAAGAACAAATCAGCAATGTGAGTAGCATCGTCACTTTTATGACAGGTATAAAATGTGCCATCTTAGAGAATCTATCGACAACAACAAATATACTATCTCTCCCCCGTCGTGTTCTAGGCAGTCCTAATACAAAGTCCATAGATATATCTTCCCAAGGAGTGCTACGAACAGGAAGAGGCATATATAAACCATGTGGGTTCAATCGTGACTTAGCTTTTTGGCACGTCGTGCAGCGTGCAACATATCTCTCCACATCCCTTCTCATTTTTGGCCAGAAGAAATGACTAGCAAGGATGTCTTCTGTCTTCTTGATGCCAAAATATCCCATAAGTCCTCCTCCATGCGCCTCCTGTAACAACAAAAGACGAATAGAGCTATCTGGAATGCATAGCTTGTTAGCGCGAAAAACAAATCCGTCATTAATGACGAACTTGTTCCAAGTTCTACCCTCTCTGCAATTGAGCAATATATCTTTAAAGTCAACATCATTAGCGTATTGCTCTTTTATAGTTTCAAGTCCAAAAATTTTGAAGTCAAGTTGTGATAACATAGTATAGCATCTAGACAAGGCATCGGCAATAACATTCTCCTTCCCTTTCTTGTGTTTAATAACATAAGGAAAGGATTCAATAAATTCAACCCATTTTGCATGTCTACGATTCAGTTTGCTTTGACTTCTAATATGCTTGAGTGATTCATGATCAAAATGTATGACAAACTCCTTAGGCCATAAATAATGTTGCCATGTCTCCAAAGTCCGAACTAGTGCATAAAGTTCTTTATCATACGTTGAATAATTCAGACTAGGCCCACTGAGCTTTTCACTAAAGTATGCTACTGGTTTTCCTTCTTGCAAGAAAACACCACCTAAACCAATGCCGCTAGCATCACATTCTAATTCAAACATCTTATTAAAATCAGGTAATTGCAGCAAAGGAGCGTGTGTATGCTTATCTTTAAGAATAGTGAAGGCTTTCTCTTGTGCGTCGCTCCAAACAAATGGCACATTTTTCTTTGTGAGCTCGTTGAGCGGCGCTGCGATGGTACTAAAATCTTTCACGAACCGCCGGTAGAACCCAGCAAGTCCAAGAAAACTTCGTACCTGTGTGACCGAGTTAGGGGTCGGCCAACTCTGGATCGCTTCAACCTTGGCTTTATCAACTTCAATTCCCCGCGCTATCACAACATAGCCAAGAAAAGCGACTCGATCCGTGCAAAAAGTGCACTTCTTGATATTACCAAATAAACGTGCATCACGCAGAGCAGAAAAAACAGCACGCAAATGGTCTAAGTGTTCCTCTAGTGACTTGCTATAAATCAAAATATCATCAAAATATACTACCACAAAGCGTCCAATGAAAGCTCGCAAAACTTCATTCATTAGTCTCATGAAAGTACTAGGTGCATTAGTCAATCCAAAAGGCATAACTAACCACTCATATAAACCAAATTTAGTTTTGAAAGCAGTTTTCCATTCATCACCTAGTTTCATAAGAATTTGATGGTATCCACTACGCAAGTCCACTTTAGAAAACACAACTGAGCCACTGAGTTTATCAAGCATGTCATCTAATCTAGGAATAGAATGACGATATCGAATTGTAATATTATTAATGGCTCTACAATCAACACACATACGCGAAGTACCATCTTTTTTAGGAACTAGTAAAATTGGTACAGCACATGGACTAAGGGATTCGCGAATGTAACCTTTTTCGAGTAGTTCTTGAACTTGTCGCTGAATCTCCTTAGTCTCCTTGGGATTAGTCCGGTACGGTGCACGGTTGGGTAGTGAGGCGCCGGGTATCAAGTCAATTTGGTGTTCAATTCCTCTCATAGGTGGCAGCCCCGGTGGTACTTCCTTTGGAAAAACATCATGATACTCCTGCAAAAGGTTAGCGACAACAGGAGGCAAAGAAGAAGGCATATCCTCAAATGAAAACAAAACTTCTTTGCAGATAAGAGCATAACATTCATCAATTTGAGCATCTAACTCAAAAATTTCAGCACGTGTAGCTAAGAAAGAAGCACCTTTCAATTTAATTTCTTTAGATGTGCTAGGATCAGATTTGTGCATCTTATTAAATTGTTCTAACTCATCAACAACTTTCTGATTTTCAGATTTAGTACGCTGAATATTTGTGTTTCTACTAGCCCTAGCAAGATCATCTTTTAAAATTTGCTCAGGAGACATAGGGTGTAGAATGATTTTCTTTCCTTTATGTGTGAGAGTGTACTGATTAGTTCTACTATCATGTAAACATTGTTTATCATATTGCCATGGCCTTCCTAGTAACATAGAACAAGCTTGCATAGGCACAATATCGCAATCAATAGTGTCATGGTATGAATCTAAAGAAAAAGGAACTCTCACCATGCGTGTTACCTTTACCTTTCCACCATCATTAAACCATTGAATGTAGTACGGTTGCGGATGTTGTCGCGAAGGTAGGGAGAGCTTCTCCACCATGTCAATGCTTGCTAAATTGTTACAACTCCCTCCATCAATGATTATGCGAACGGAACGCTCCTTGACGACTCCTTTGATGTGGAAGAGGTTGTGACGTTGATCCTTCTTTGCTTTGACAATCTGAGCACTAAGTACACGATGTGATATAAGACTCATGTACTTATCGGCGTCGTCGGCGGTCACATGTTCTTCCTCTTGCTTCGGTCTTGTGACATCGTCTTCATGTGCAGCAAGCAAGGCATATGTGTCTTCATCAAAATCACTAGCGGAGTCGTACTCGCTATCTTCACGAATGATCAACACACGCTTATTAGGACACTCCTTCATGACATGGCCAAATCCCTTGCAAGTGTGGCATTGGATATCCTTTGTTCTTTTGGAGGAAGCGGACGATGATGACGAACTTTTTGTTGGAATTTGTGTAGTACTTTTCAGTGGTGCCGAAGTGTGTGATGCTGAAGTTGAGGAAGAAGGCCCCAGTCGAGAGGTTGCAGGTGCTGTTGTAGAGGTGCGAGTGGACGGGGCAGCAGGGGTGCGTGACGCCCATGTGGAAGTACGACCTGCAGAAAAATTAGGACGCATTCTCGAACGACCCTGCACTTCATGTTCAGCATGTATAGCAAGATGGAATAAACGGGTCATTGAATGATAATCCTTATAAGCAAGTATGTCATAAATTTCTCTATTCAATCCACCCAAGAACCTAGCCATAGAGGCTTCCTCAGTCTCAACTAAACCACAACGTAACATGCCCATTTGCAATTCTTGATAATAGTCTTCCACGGATTTAGATCATTGGTTCAAGCATTGTAGTTTATTTAGCAAGTCACGTTCATAATATCCAGGAACAAAACGGTGATGCATTACTAATTTCAAAGCTTCCCAAGTGGCAGGAATATTATTAGGATGTTTACGACAATGTTCTCTCCACCAAACAGAAGCAAAATCACTAAACTCACTAGTTGCAGCCCTAACTCTTTTATTATCAGGAAAATCATGGCAAGCAAATTTTTGATCAACTAGTAATTCCCAGTCAAGATAAACATCTGGATCATATTTCCCATCAAAAGGAGGCATGACAAATTTAATTCTACCCAAAGAGTCGTCATGGCCACGTACCTGAGGACGCTGGGGTCATCCCATACTTTGTTGATTATTGTGTAGTCGACGATGATCACGATCATTGTTATCATTAACTGCATCAGGATCCTTGGAATCACCATCATAGTTGTCATCTTGGATGTCGCCGGCTATCGAGGTGGCGTTGCAAGGACGGGGCTGCTCGACGGCATAGGTGTATGAAAGAGGGTGCCTCAGGTCTCCTGGGGGTACCCGACGAGCTCGCTGTAGACCTGTGTTGGTGGCTGGAAGATGCGGAGCGGAAGTGGAGGCGGCACCTAGACGGGCATCCTGGGCATCAAGACGTTTCATAATAGATGCAAGTGTTTGGGTGAACGTCTCATTGCTATCCTCGATCGACTTGAGACGCTTATCAAGTGCGCCCTCGAACGATGTGAACCGCTTGGTGTATGCATGCACATCCTCCTCAAGGCGTGCCACCGTGGCTTTTATGTTGTCTTCGTCACCTGCCATGGTTAGGACGGAACAAGAACAAAATCACAAGTATATGGCTCCGACAGTAACTACAGTGAGGCGGTGGAAAATGTCTCTCAACTCTCAAGCAATTACCAAGCTCTTACCAGTTCTTACCGTGCTGCAGTGGTTGTCGGCCGTTGGCGATGTCAAAAGTGATCAAAAGATTGATACAGCGATTACCAAGTGACCGAACAAGATACAATATAGGAAGTGGAGCTCGGTGATGGTTTCCTCAACTCACAATATGTGGCACAATTAAGCAAAAAGTAATGCAAGCTCAATAATTGCTCAAACTCCTAACTAGTGCTGGCAGTCGATAGTAAGAGATAAAACAATCTAAGCCTAGATACTGAAACGAGTGAGTGGAAACCGATGAAAAATATGATAGCTCTAAGTAGCTAGATATAAGTGAGGTATAAATGCCGTGTATAATAAAGCTCGAAAGCAGATGATAAATGACGCGGCGATGAACACTGTAGCAGCAAAATAATGTCCAGAAATGAAAATATCAGCCCAAAACAGATGCTAGCCGGCCTGATATTTTTTTTTGCAACTTTTTCTTTTAACTTTTCTTTTGATTTTTTCACTCTTTTTTTTCTTTTTTTTCTCTTTTATTTTTGAGGCCGGTTGCTAGCAGACGTCAGGGACACAAAGCAAGGTTACTGGACAAAGGTGCTACGAGAGCTAGCTATACGGGCACTGGTGTTGAGATTAGCTAAAATTAGTAGTACTAATGCACAGAAATAGTAGGCTGCTGGTGGAGAGTGTTGGTTGTGGCGCGTGTGGAGGCAGACAAGAGATTTGGATGTCTGGCGTGGTGCGTGTGGTGAAGCGGCGCTGGCGGGCTCTAGCCAAGCAAGCACGTGGATGGATGGGCGGACGCACGGTGTCAGACACGGATGATTGTGTGTCTGGCCGTAAGCTGCTGCTGTGCGACGGTGATTTTGTGCGACCAAATCAACGACTGATAAAAATATAGCAAAGAAAAACACAGGCGTCCGGAGGTAATAAGAATTGGAAACAATCGATCGCAATATTATTATTTTTTTATGATCGTGAACGAGCGGAAGGGATTATGTGGGTGGACAAAAACAGATTGATCTAGTAGATAATTTTACACCCTAACCAATCTAAACCAGCACTAATTCTAGGATGAATGTAACCAAAAATTCAACGATGCAAATACTAGATGCAAAAATTGCTAAAGGCTAAAAAGGTAGGTGTAATGGATGAACTAATCTAATTATTTTTTGGCTTTTTTTGTGGGTTTATGGGACAAAAAATAACTAATCTAATAAAACTGTAAATCTCTCACCGATGAACCTGAAAACTGATACCACTTGATGTGACGGCGGCCCGATCTTTCGATGAAAGTGGGGATAATTATCGATTTGGTGGATTTTGACCTTGACGATCCGGCTATACCGTACCCGACGATACGCCTCGACAATCGCTAAACCAATCTCCGATGATTATTGACCTTGCCGTAGGCACGATCAACCTGAACAACGAGGTTCGAGTTCCTGCAAGCAACCGAAGAACCGGCAAGAACAAAGGTGAATTGCAACTGAAATTGCGGATAATAAACTGAGCACACGAACTAGATGAAAAGTTCGGGTTCCACTGTAGATCTGACAAGACGGTAGTCCTACACGTCTCGTAGATGCGAAATTATAGCGATGGCTAGACAATACAATAAAACCCAAGTCTAAACCCTAATCTATGATAGCTATTTATTACATGCAGATGTTGCGGCCGAGTCGGTTCGGCTGTGTTTCTTTCGATCTACTGTAGGTCCACGCGTACAGGCCGAAGCATGGCAGGGCCGGACTCTTCTGGCACAGCCAAATATTGTAGTGCCCACGTTGGTAGTTGATTCCTAATCCAAGTGCTTTGGTCCTGGTGCTTTTGTCTTTGTACACGTAACATCAATTGATGGCTGTGATGGATGGTTCCCTGGATACATGCATGCGTGTGACATGGTTGATGGATGGAATGGATTCGTTGGACATGCATGCAGTGTAGCTCCATCCGATTTGAATGAACAGTTGGCTTCATCTCTAATCTCTCCTTTATTCCTAAGTACAAGCAAATCGGAACATGAGTGTAGCATCGTATTTTTGTCAGTCAAATCATATGTACGAAGGAGCGATAGTACCTGGCCATTTATTTGACGCGCGCGCGCTCTAGTTATAGGACCAAGTGGAATAACTGATGTAAGAGTCACAGCGGGTGTAACAGTAGAAGAGATGTCCTCATCAGAGGTGAACTAGATGGAGGGATGGCTTTTCCTTCTTCCTCAATTTGGCAAAAAGTATTTCGTAGGGGAGTGGAGTGTCATGCTTGGTAGTTTCTTTCTTTCTTTGTAGTAAGACTTGGTGATTTCTTTTAATAGAAATCGGAGAGAATGCTCTCTTTTATAAAAAAAAATGGAAAGCACCGGTGCCAAATGAAGTAAAGGTGAATTTGGCACCACTTTTGGCCTACATAGTGGAGGGCCTAAAGCGCGCCTACCCAACCCCACTCCGTCTCGAATTCCATGGGCGAGCTCATCCCCAAGCTCGCTCACGGCGACGACCAAATCTGCCACAACCCTCCTCCACACCAAAAAAACTAGCGACGGTTACAGCTGCTCCACCTCGCCGGTGCGGCGTCCTACCCCTGCTCCGGCGATCCGTGATCTCAACACACTCAGCCTGGCCCCCTTCTCCACCAAGGGTCCCCGCTAGATTAATCCCGTTACCATCGCTCCCACCTCGTCGGTGCGCCGTATCGGATCGGCAAAGACTGCATGTGAATCCCTGGCCTAGCCCCCCTGGTATGTACTCACCCGACCTAGGGCTTGGTTCATCTCATCTTTGATTCCTCACTTGTTTTGATTTGTGTTACGTTGGATGCAATACTTGCTTTGATTAAATTTGCTGAATGTATCAATGTTATACCCGATGCGTAAAGGATCACTATGTCATCTATAATTTTGTGTTCATTTCTTATGCAGATCACAATAATCTGATTCCCAATATTGGCGGAAATATTAGTTATCGACATAATCTCAAATTTCATCCATCCAAGTATAGATCTGTTTCCAAACTAATACGTTTGTGCTTCTTAGTTATGTAGCATCCATAATGCTACATAGATGCTTCTGAACTCTATTTTATTTGCTTCCAAATGCCAAAATAATAATACAGATCAATCTATACGTTTGTGAGTCAAAATATGCATCCCCTGTTAGCCAATCAATTTTGTTTTTCTTCAGTTCTATGCTTTAATTTGAACCCCTGCTTATACGATTGTTTGAAGCATTGTAGTTGTAGAGATCCTCTTCTCTGTTTCCTTGGATTTGTTCATAGGATTTTGCTAACTCCGTCGCATGGTTATGTACTCTAATTGCAGGAAGCACATAAGAAATTCGTAAGAAGCAGCATCGCACCTTCGGGTAGTAGGTTAGTGTGTCAATCGCCACTGGAAGGGATATTTCTATTGTTTGAAGCATTGTAGTTGTAGAGTTCTTCTCTGTGTCTCTTGGATTTTTTCATCAGATTTTGATAACACCGTCGCATGATTATTTACTCTGATTGCAGGAAGCAAATAACAAGTTAGCAAGAAGCAGCACGTGCGTGCACATGGCGATGGGACAAGTCCTTGTCTTTTGCTTGCAATTTGTGTCACTGTGGTAGATGATGCGCTGCTTCCTGACCACCACAGAAGCAAAGCATATATTTAACTGAGACATATATTCATCACTGTGGAAACATTCCCCATGTTATTTGAAATAAATATTTTTAGTGAAAAAAATCTATAATTGTATGAAAGCGATCCCCTAGTCTATGGAAATAGTATCACAATGATTTGAAAGCAAAATCTATATTTGTATGGACGCAAGGCATCATTTTTGTTGTATGAAAGCAAATACTGATTTCTTTGGATTCAGATTCCAAATTCTATGGAAGCAAAAGCTCATTTATTGGATGCAAATTACACATTCTTTGGAAGCAAATTCATATACATTCGGATGCAGATACTAGATTCTTTGGAAGAATTTCCAGTTTAATTTGTATGAAAGAGTCCATGACAATGGTAAAAAAATGTTTGATGGAAGCATGAAATTGTAATATTGGAAGTAAGCCGTCTACATGGTGGTTAGACGATGCCAAATAAATTGTCACGTTGGACATAGATCACACCAAATTAAAACAACCTCCAGTTGACATGGAAGCAAATTTGCTAGATAGTAGAAGCAAAATGAATTGATATGATTTTAAATGTTACAAGAACATGCATCAGATCCTTAAAGAAAACATGCATCGGATCCTTAAAGAAAACATGCATCAGATGTGCACACCGCACATAGATTGCCAGATGCACAATTTTCGTCATGCTGATTTTGAAGCACGAAGGAAGCAGTAAGAAGGCAATTAGTGCTATTGGCGTGATTTTCTCGGAGTAATTGACAGAAACAACATAATTTTTTATTTTTTTAGAGTAAGAAACAACATAATTAGTACACTAGCACATGCAAACTTACCTAGGCCCACGTCCTCAATTAGACGCTCCATAGGACTTCAATCCAACGATGCAGCACTAGTCTGATGAAAGACAATTACCAGTAGTCTGATTGCTAGTGCTCCCCCTTTCAATACGCGGGTGCTAGCCCCCCCCCCCCCCCCCCCCACCGGCCCAAATTTGGATCGGTCGGCTCGCAACCATCCGATGTGATGGATCATAACCGCCAATGCCTTCGTCTTCCTTACACACGCATACAAAAGGATTTCCCTTGCATCACGCTCTTCTTTATCTCGCCGGCCGCACACACTCTCTGATGGCCGTCCCTCGCCGGCCGTCCTCATCACCAGTCCCTCCCCCGTCGACCATCCTCGTTGTCGTTCGCTCCACCCATGCAACAGATGCACACGTGATTGCAGCTCTCGGCACGATGGTTGCAGCTTCGGTGGAGAAGCACGCAGCTCGCCGGCGCGCTCGCCACTATTCATGTCAGCGATGTGCGGTCACCACGCTCGCCACGCTCTGTTTGTAGCAAAAAAGAAATCGATTGTAGCAAACAATGGAGTCAGATGCAGCTTTTCGTCGTCGTCCATGGGGGCTACACTGGTTGAAGTTTTTATGAGCATCAGGAAATTACAAGTCCCAGGTTGCTGCAAGCATGACAACCCGGTACTTGGGGGCTACATATGTGGAATACTCAATTCTGACTAGTGATTGAGATGAACAACCTGGATTTCTTCAAGATTGTGATATTTATATTGAAGCAAGTCTTAAGCTGTTGCTATGCTACCTTCTTAAGACTTGGGGGCTACAAGTGATAGGCATATAAGAGGTATATTTTCAAGCTGGATGTTAACTACAAGTATGACCCGGTGCTATCAACACTCATAAACCGGTGATCTTGGCAAAGATAAACCGGCAAGTTCTACGCCCTTAAACCGGCTGAAGATCAGATAATTATTTCAAGGACCAATATTGTTTTTAACCATTGGGAGCTGAAGCAAAGGAGTTATTCTTCATAATATATTTTCTATGAGAAACCAATGTCAGCAAGTTGATTATGAAGCTGGTCTATTAAACCGGATTTTCTAGAAGAAGGAAGTAACAAGGACTTAAGGATGATCAGAGTCAGTTTAACATGGATAAATCCAAATTAAACTGGGGGCTAATATCAGGGATATACCCCGCGGTATGACCCGGCTGGAGTTGTAAACGGGGTGGGTCTTGGTAAACTGGTTGGTGGTAAACCAGCGGAGAGTCAAGATAGATGGCTAAGACAGACGGTAAACCGGTTGGTGGTAAATCGGCAGAGAGTCAAGACAGATGGCTAAGACAGACGGTAAACCGGTGAGTGGTAAACCGGCAAGTGTTCAGACAGATGGCTAAGACAGACGGTAAACCGGCGAGTGTTAAACCGGCAGAGTTAAGACAGATGGTGGCACCGGTAGGTATTCAGACAATGTTAAACCGGCAGACAATGTTAAACCAACAGACATTGTTAAACCGGCAGACAATGTTAAACTGACAGATGTTAAGAAGCCCAGGAAAGGAAGTCAAAATAGTTTAAGTCTTAGTCTGAGATGGACTCTACATGTAACCCGCCCCTTCAACTTATATAAGGAGGGGCAGGGCTCCCCAAAGAGGGACAAGGCAAGAAACGATCTCTAGGGCTAGACACAACTAGAGGAGAGCCGGTTTACGGTGACTCCCTCGTGATGATAATGAGATCTAGCCACAAACAGCATGTAGGGTTGCTACCGGATGATGTTTCCCGGGGCCCAAAGCTTTCTAAATCTTTGTCTTGTGTGTTGATCCGCCTTGCGTCTCTCGTCCCACACAACCCCTCTCAAGCTACCACATAGATGCGTTGTCCTCGCGACTAAGTCCTCACACTAAGGACATCTGACATGTTAATTCCACGACAGCTTCCGTCGTCTATGGTCGGAACCTTTTCCACCACCGGATAAAGCTTTTCTCATAGCCGGTTGCAACTTTCAGGTTTGCATACTGCCCCACCTCCCAAATCAATCTTCCGGTTGAATCTTTTTCTAGTTGCACAATTATCCGGTCGAAGCTTTTTTAAGCTATGGTTGAAGCTTTCTTATGAATGATTGTAGGCTTTCAATTGCAGAGTGTCTTGGTTGAATCTTTATATACCGTCGGTTGAAGCTTTCGAATCAAATGATGGAAACTTTCCTATGAATGGTTCCGGCGCGCCATTGACGGGCACCAGCGCTGCGTGCGGCCATTTGCAACTCCCCCACCTTGCGACTTCTCCACCCTCACCGTCTTCTTCGCTCCCGCCATGGCTCGCCATAGCAGCAAAATGGACTCGTCATGCGTGCGCGGTGTGCAGCATCGAAGATGGAGGCAACAGAGCGGTTGCAACAACATGTGGCGTCCACGTCGTGTGTGGGGGAGAAGATGATGAAAAAAAGATTAGAAAGAGGAGTGCTCCTGTGGCCTGCACGATGCACGATCGAGAGTGATCGCAAGGCGCGCTCGTCCGGCGTAATGGTTCGGACGACGCACCGGATGCAAATGTTTCCCTTTTCCATTTTCGACTCCGAGTGGCAGTTTCTTTTAACACATTATTGTAAAAGGCCATTATATATCTCATGGTCAGCAGACCATCAGAACCAGGTATCGGTGTCAAAACCGGCGGATGCCGGGTAGGGGGTCCCAAACTGTGGATCTGGGATCGATGAGGAATAGGAGATAGGGGACACGAGGTTTTACCCAGGTTCGGGCCCTCTCGAAGAGGTAAAACCCTACTCCTGCTTGATTATATTGATGGGTATGGTTATAGGGTTGATCTATCTCGAGATCACGCGAGCTAAACCCTAGATGGGAAAGGTGATGAATGAAGCTCCACCTCTAAAGACTAAAAACCCTCAGTTTATATAGGCACCGATAGTGTTAGGGTTACGTGAGGTCGGTTCACAACGAAGGAAGGATCACGTAGGCCTTGACTTGGAGGGCACACCACAGCCCTAAAAATCTTCGACCGAAGCTTCGCTTCGGCACACCAGCTCGGCCTGCACAACATGAACCGATGCCCTGAGGACCCCTTAATCCACAACTCCCTCAGTAGGCCCCGAACTAGCCTCCAACGCCGGGGATTGCCTTCTAGTATCTCCATATCTTCGGCTTGCGAGGCGAGTTCCTTCGCCGCTCTTGTACAATCCAAAGTCTTGCTTTCGTGCTGAACATTGTCTGGCATCCGGACCGGTGTCGAGAAACCACTGACCTACATGACCCGTATTGATCACACGTTCAAACCCGGACAACCTTTATCAATCAGAAATCCGAAGACCTCTCGAGACCAAGGTGGATCCATCGGGGTTTCAATGCATTACCTCAGGGCAAGGGCCATCCCTGCTCATGGCACGCCCTTTCAGAAGGCGCACGGCCCAATGCCGCCCTCCCGTGGACCCGCCCCTTCAGCTTCTAGGTGAGATGCCTATTTATAGATCGAAAAGAGCTGGGGATGGTTGACCCATCCCTCTCGCAAAAAATAACATCAAGGTAATTCTCAGGCGCCATGACCGACCTCCCAGGTTCATCCTCACGCTCTCACGGCCCACTCCCAGGCGATTGGTCAAGCTGTTCAGTTTCACACCTCCAGCTAAGCCGCCTACGGATGCAAGGCTATCTTCCCCTAGCGATCTGGTTCCTGTTCGTGCCGGCTTATCTCCGTTGACGGCCAAGCCCTCACCAAGAATTCTCTAGCTCCAAGCAAGGAAGAGAGGGTATGCTTAGTGCCTTTCCTTCTAAGAGGTCTGGGCTTTCCGATCCACCCCTTTCTAAGGGGCTTACTAGAGTTCTGCAGGATCCAACTCCACAACCTCACCCTAGGGTCCATATTGCATAATTCTGATTTTGTGGCCCTTTGTGAGACATTCTTTAATTGTGAGGCTCACTTTGACTTATAGAGGAAGTACTTTTTCCTCATCCCCCGCTCCAGAGGAGGGTCCATATTCCAAGTGGGAGGAGCCGAAGTATGGCGCATAGCCGGGATAGGATGTCTCATCAGAACACCATGAAAAGATCCCAAGGAATGGACCACGAAGTGGTTTTATATCTAAGATGTTCCCCCTAGCCGACCCAATCCAGCAAGGGCTACCCGAGTACTCAAGTGACCCAGCGGTGAAGTGGTTCAACTAGCGGCCTAAAGCCCCCTCCCAACCGGACAGTGGAGAAGTGTGCCGGTTGGTTGCCAAGGTTAGGTTGCTAACTCACAGCAAGCTGGCCATAATGGAAGTGATGGCCATCACCATAACCAGGTGCGTATAGTCCCTAAAGCAAAGGGGACACCCCTTATGGTGCTACAACGGTACTAGCGATGCAACCCGCTATAAGTGACTGGGTTCGGACAATAAAGCGGCCCTGGCGAACATACAATCCGACCTCTACAAAGGAGAAGAGGCGGATTTCGCTCAAATGAGTATCCGGGAGGGTTGCTCCAGCTACAATCCGGCAGACTGGGTAAGCCACAGTCCTTTTCCTTGAGTTCGAAGGTTATGCCCGAACTCTGACTAGCTGAATCTTTTTTTGGGACAGGGTTGGAGGCGTCAGGTCAAGTCCATCCACTTCCCCTCTCCTCAACCAGAAGATTATTCCCATGACGACGAACTAGGGTATCACGATGACCCGAGGACATCGATCGATTTCGAAGACGTGATCTTTTACCATGAGGGCCTCGATGGCAGCAAAGTCGCTTTGATAGCTGACCATCCTGGGGCTCTTCCCTCCTCTAGAGTAAGTGAAAAGAGGACCCACTCTCTAACAAGTCGTTCATCTCGCGCCATCAGAATGTGCTAACTTCCACTCCAAAGGGTCACCGTACTACACGACAAACATGCACTGGAGGAGCACGAATCGCGCCCCTTTGGCCCCTGACGAGGGATCTAAGAGGAAAACTTTCGTCGAAATGGAGACTGCCGCTCCTTCAGCCCAGAGGTAATGCTTTTTGAAATCACAGCAGGTGTCACTTCCTGGTATCCTTTTTCTGAAGTTCAACTATCTTTGCAAAAGAAAGGAACCACTAGGTTAGTCCAAAGACTCCCCGGTCATGTCGGAGCGTGACTTCGGTCCTGGGTCTTCGGCACTGGCCGAAGCCTCTGCCGAACACGCGGCTACAGGCGTCCCTCTAGAGGATTCCGAAGATGTTTCAGTCACCAACTCCGAAGTTGAAAGCGTGATGAATCACCCGCTGCCGGAGGGAAACTTTACGTCACCCCGCCTTTGCCAACCAGGAATTTAGTGCGTTCAATTTGGTGGATGCGTACCTTGGAGTGGCTCGCGCTGGTCTTGAAGGGATTGCCAGCCTTTTCACCGCCAAAGTCGAGGTACATGATATAATCGATTTGAATGCAGGTCGTAACCTCCCAGTGGCCCCCAAGCCTTAATTTGGATGGGACGACCGAGTTAAGGATCTTACTTATTTTTAGTTGTACAGGCTGCGAGAGAGCAGAACAACAAACTGTCCGAGGACCTCGAGCGAAGCCAGACACAGCTGCTTAGCAGGCAAAGCCGAACTGGGCGCGCCCAAGAAAGCTACCAACAAACTTTTTGGTGTAGAAAGGTTGTTTTCAATGCCTAGAAAAGTATGTGATGTATTCTGTGTATTTACACCATGTTCTCCCCACAACCACAGAATCCGTAAACCAATTGCTGAAGGAATTGGAGGCTGGCAAACGAGTGCTGACACGAAGTCATGAGGAGTGGAATGAGCTCAAGGCGGAGAATCAGCGGTAAGCCGAGGAAATTGTGAGTTTGAAAACTTAGCTGGCACAAGCCTTGGAGGAAAACAAAAGGCTCAAAGGTGGCATATTTGGTAAGTGCTGATCTTGCCGTACTATTAGCATGTACCATTGACGTGGTAGTAATGAAATGCAACACCTGCTTTTTAGGTCTTTTGACTGGGCGGCTTGAGGAAGAAGCTAGCACCTATGGCGGGAACCTTTTAAGGGAGCTGGCGAAGACCGACGAGAGGGCTTGGAAAGCCATGAAGAGCATGGCTAAGGCGTTGTGGCCGTTGGATGTGCCGCCAGAGAGTATGGCCGAACTAGACGGTCGCTTTAAAGGAGCTCGGCGATGGTTTAAATTATGAAAGATCTCAGTCTGTCGAGAAGGAGCGTGTGAAGCATGGGCGATGGTAAAGACATGTTTCACCAAGCTAGACCCATAACATATGGCCCGAGTTGGGCCGGTGGGCCCTGACAGCCAGGAGATACCTCTCAGCTTAGTGTATGATGATGTGGTGCCCACCGCTCACTATTCTCAAAAAAGATTGTGCTTTAGAACATTTGATAGACAATGTCGATCAAGAGTAGTTTTGCCAATCCTATGTATCTATGTACTTTATATTGGACCATCTCAATCTGCAGTTTTTTTAAAGAATATTGTCTTAACCGGCCATAGGCTTCAACCTCCCAGACGAGTGATCGAGAAGTGTTCCGTACTATGTGACTGTGGAAACAAGGCGACAGTTCAGGTAACCAGCCAATCCAGCCATTTGGTGCGAACTGACGAAACATATGCGGAGAGTAATGTTATATTACTTTTTGACATAAGAAACATCTTTCGATCAAAATGGTTCCTCCAAGGGTTCCTTTCTTCGAGTAGAGAGTAAAAATTCATAGTCCGGATGTACATAATCAACGGAAACTAATGGTTTCGAAGAACCGTGTTGGTGAGCTCAAGGATGTACTAACTTCTCTTGGGGCCGGCTTATTGTATCCTGTAAAAACACTAGCTTTCGGCTTCACCCGTTTGAGGTACGGTCCCAGATGACCCGGTCATAATAATCACAGAGGTGCTCCCTTTACTCCCTAGCCGAACAATCAAGAACGTAGGGGTAAACACAGGAGCCAGGCAACCCAGCTTGGCAAAGATCTAAGTCAAATAAGTGCATATAATGGCTTGATATGTATGAGAAGGTTGCAAACTAATTGAATGCGATTTGTGTTACTTATGCCTCTTTGGCTACGCTAAAAAGAAGCCCCCAGGCAAAGCTAGGTATTATATTTGAGGCTAGCAAGGTGCGGTTTATCCGAACACCCGTGATGTCGCATGATCAAGAGGAAAATAAATTAATAAAAAAGAAGGGGGGATGTCGATGGAGATGCTAGACTTAAGCATAGAAGTGCCGCAGTCGAGCTGTGTTCCATGGGCTCGGCTCGAGGCCGTCGTCAGACGGGCAGCGAAGGCGATATGCTCCTCCTATTAGTACTTCGTCTATGATGAACACGCCCTACCATTTGGGGAAAGCTTATGCTTCTGCTTCTTAGGGAGTCGGAGGGCGAGGTCGCCAACGTTGTAACTCTTCGCCCAGACTTCCCGGTTTTGATAGCGTCGTCCTTGTTGCTAGTAGAACGCGAATCAAGCTCAGGCTACATCCCGTTCTTCCTCGAGGGCGTCCGGATCATCCTGCCTATCCAACTCGGCCTCCCTTTCTTCATACATGCGCACTCTAGGTGCTTCATGGATGAAGTCGCATGGGAGGACTGCTTCCGCACCGTATACCATAAAAATGGCATGTATTCAGTTGTTCGATTAGGGGTAGTGCGCAGTCCACATAGTACGGAGTCGAGCTCCTCGACCCAGTGGAAATTTGATTGCTTTAGTGACCGGACCAGGTGAGGCTTGATGCCGCTCATAATGACCCTGTTGGCCCGTTCGACCTGTCCGTTGGTTTGTGGGTGGTACACCAAGGTATAGTCGAGCTTGATGCCCATTTTGCCACACCAGTTTTTGACTTCCTGAGCGGTGAAGTTTGTACCATTATCGGTGATTATGCTATGGGGGACACAATAATGTTGTACAGCGTCTGATAAGAAGTTGACGACCGGTCCGGATTCTGCCAAAGTGACTGGCCTTGCCTTGATCCACTTGGTGAATTTGTCGACCATGACAAACAAGTACTTCTTTTTCTTTGTCCCCCATTTGAGTGGCCTGACCATATCGAGGCCCCAAACTGCAAACGGCCATGTTATTGGTATCATCCGGAGAGCTGTAGGGGGCATATGGCTTTGATTTGCAAACAACTGGCATCCAACGCAATGTTGGACTAGTGTGCGGGGCGTCCTCACGGGCTGTGGGCCAAAAGAACCCTGCTCGGAAAGCCTTGCTAACGAGGGCCTGAGCTGCCGCATGGTGGCCGCCCATGCCCGCGTGTATTTCTGCCAGGAGCTATTGCCCTTCTTCCTCGGAGATACACCTTTGTAAGATCCCTGTGGTGCTCCTTTTATAGAGCTTTCCTTCGTGGATCTTGTAAGCTTTGGAGCGCCGTACTATACGACGTGCCTCCATCTGATCGTCTGGGAACTATTATCATAAGAGGTAGGCGAGCAAGGGTTCGGTCCAAGGAGCGATTACGGCCATGATTTCATGGGTCGGAGGAGTTTTCTCGAGTGCGGAGTCGCCGATGATTTGATCATCGGGTTTGTCTTCTGAGGTGATAGTCTGAGCCGGTTCATTGACTGGTGTGTCGTTGTTCATGTCTTGAGATATGACGAAAGGCTTGAAGAGCCGCTCGAGGAATGATTTTGGGAATTGGGTCACGCTTGGCACCCATATGGGCGAGGACGTCCGCGGCTAGGTTGATATCTCTAGAGACGTGGTGGAATTCTAGGCCCTTGAACCGAGCTGATATCCGGAGGGCAGCGTTTCTGTATGCTGCCATCTTGGGGTCTGATACGCCTCCAATGTATCTATAATTTTTTATTGTTCCATGCTATTATATTACCTGTTTTGGATGTTTATGGGCTTTACTATACACTTTTATATCATTTTTGGGACTAACCTATTAACCTGAGGCCCAACCCAAATTGTTATTTTTTGCCTGTTGCAGTGTTTCGAAGAAAAGGAATATCAAACGGAGTCCAAACGGAATGAAACCTTCAGGAGAGTTATTTTTGGAACAAATGCAATCCAGGAGACTTGGAGTAGACGTCAGGGAAGCTTCGAGGAAGCCACGAGGGTTCAGGGTGCACCTGATACGTCCATTTTGCATCATGCTTTTATATCAATATTTATTGCATTATGGGCTGTTATTTCACGTTATGCCACAATACTTATGGCTATTCTCTCTTATTTTACAAGGTTTACATAAAGAGGGAGAATGCCGACAGCTGGAATTCTTGGCTGGAAAAGGAGCAAATATTGGAGGCCTATTCTGCGCAACTCCAAAAGTCCTGAAACTCCACGAAATATCTTAAAATAAATAAAGAAAAATTGTCGCCAAAGATGAAGGCCAGGGCGCCCACACACTGCTCACGAGGGTGGGGGGCCCTCCACCTACCTCGTGGGCCCCTTGGTGGCTCTCCGACGCCCATCTTCTCCTATATGAAGTCTTTCGATGAGAAAAAAATAGAAGGCAACCTTTCGGGATGAGAATCCGCCGCCACAAGGCGGAACCAATCTAGGGCTCCGCAAGAGCTGTTCTGCCGGGGACACTTCCCTCCGGGAGGGGGAAATCATCACCATCTTCATCACCAGCGCTCCTCACATTGGGAGAGGGCAATCTCCATCAACATCTTCACCAGCACCATCTCATCTCCAAACCCTAGTTCATCTCTTGTATCCAATTCTTGTCTCCATGTCCGGGATTGGTGCTAGTAGGTTGCTAGTAGTGTTGATTACTCCTTGTAGTTGATGCTAGTTGGTTTATTTGGTGGAAGATCATATGTTCATATCCTTTATGCACATTATTACCCCTCTGATTATGAACATGAATATGCTTTGTGAGTAGTTACGTTTGTTCCTGAGGACAAGGGAGAAGTCTTGCTATTAGTAGTCATGTGAATTTGGTATTCGTTCGATATTTTGATGAGATGTATGTTGTCTAACCTCTAGTGGTGTTATGTGAACGTCGACTACATAACACTTCACCATTATTTGGGCCTAGAGGAAGGCATTGGGAAGTAATAACTAGATGATGGGTTGCTAGAGTGACAGAAGCTTAAACCCTAGTTTATGCGTTGCTTCGTAAGGGGCTGATTTGGATCCATATGTTTCATGCTATGGTTAGGTTTACCTTAATACTTTTGTTGTAGTTGCGGATGCTTGCAATAGAGGTTAATCATAAGTGGGATGCTTGTTCAAGTAAGAACAGTACCCAAGCACCGGTCCACCCACATATCAAATTATCAAAGTAGCGAACACGAATCATATGAGCGTGATGAAAACTAGCTTGACGATATTCCCATGTGTCCTCTTTGTGGCGCCGTTTCTGTCACTTGTTACTATGGAAAGTAATTCTCTGAGGGGCTTGTTCGGGGTATCTTCACCCCGTCTAGTAGAGCAAAGAGTTGCTCCTCAACCTACTCAACCTACTGAACCTATTGAAAATGAAACTCCTTTTGAGATTCCTTCGGGTATGATGGAAAAACTGCTAGCTAACACTTTTACAGGAGATGGAACAAGGCATCCTGATGAACATCTACGCTATGTGGATGATGTTTGTGGACTATTTAAGCTTGCAGGTATACCCGATGATGTTGTTAAGAAGAAGGCCTTCCCTTTATCTTTGATGGGTGACGCATTGACGTGGTACAGGCTATGTGATGATATGAGATCATGGAACTATAAAAGACTGAAATTGGAATTTCATCAAAAGTATTACCCTATGCATCTTGTTCATCATGATCGCAATTATATATATAATTTTTGGCCTCGCGAAGGAGAAAGCTTGGGGGAGGCTTAAATCAATGCTATATTCATGCCCCAATCATGAGCTCTCAAGAGAAGTAATTATGCAAAGTTTCTATGCTCGGCTTTCTGATAACAATCGCACCATGCTAGATACTTCTTGTGCTGGCTCTTTTATGATGAAGACTATTGAATTCAGATGGAGTTTATTGGATAGAATTAAACACAACTCTGAAGATTGGGACCTCGACAAAGGTAAGGAGTCAGGTATGAAGGTAAGGAGTCAGGTATGACACCTAAGTTTGATTGTGTTAAATCTTTTATGGATACCGATATTTTCCGTAAGTTTAGCACTAAATATGGACTTGACTCTGAGATAGTAGCTTCTTTCTGTGAATCCTTTACTACTTATGTTGATCTCCCCGAGGAGAAGTGGTTTAAATATCATCCTCCCATAGAAGTAAAAGTAGTTGCACCTATCAAAGTTGAAGAAAAGACTGTCACTTATAATGATCCTATTGTTCCCACTTCTTATGTTGAGAAACCGCCTTTCCATGTTAGAATGAAGGATCATGCTAAAGCTTCAACTGTTGTTCATAAAAGCAATATTACAACTTATACACCTCCTGAGCAAGTCAAAGTAGAACCCAATATTGCTATTGTTAAAGATCTCTTGACTGATAATATTGATGGGCATGTTATTCAATTCCAGGGTGAAACTGCTAGAATTGCTAAACCTTGTGCTAGAGATAAACATAGACCTGTGGTAGGCGTGCCTGTTATTTCTGTTAAAATAGGAGATCATTGTTATCATGGCTTGTGTGATATGGGTTCTAGTGCTAGTGTAATACCCATTGACTTATACAGAGAAATTATGCATGATATTGCACCTGCTGAGTTAGAAGAAATTGATGTCACAATTAAACTTGCCAATAGAGATACTATTTCACCAGTGGGAATTGTTAGAGATGTTGAAGTCTTGTGTGGAAAAACCAAATATCCCGCTGATTTTCTTGTTCTTGGTTCTCCACAAGATAGCTTTTGTCCCATTATATTTGGTAGACCCTTCTTGAATACTGTTAATGCTAAGATAGACTGCGAAAAGAATGTTGTTACTATTGGCTTGGATGATATGGTTCATGAGTTTAATTTCTCTAAATTTAGTAAACAACATCGTGAGGGAGAATTGCCTAGTAAGGATGAAATTATTGGTCTTGCTTCTATTGCCGTACCTCCTAGTGATCCTTTAGAACAATATTTGCTAGACCATGAAAATAATATGTTCATGAATGAAAGAAGGGAAATAGATAAGGTATTCTTTAAACAGGAACCTATTCTACAACACAATTTGCCTGTTGAAATCCTAGGGGATCCTCCTCCACCCAAGGGTGATCCCGTGTTTGAGCTTAAACCGTTGCCTGATAGTCTTAAATATGCTTATCTTGATGAAAATAAAATATATCCTGTTATTATTAGTGCTAACCTTTCAGAGCATGAAGAAGAAAGATTATTGAAAACTCTGAAGAAGCACCGTGCCGCTATTGGATATACACTTGATGATCTTAAGGGCATTAGTCCCACTCTATGTCAACATAAAATAAATTTGGAAGCGGATGCCAAACCAGTTTTTGATCCTCAACGACGTTTGAATCCTAAAATGAAAGAAGTGGTAAGAAAAGAAATACTCAAGCTTCTGGAGGCAGGTATAATTTATCCCATTGCTGATAGTCAGTGGGTAAGTCCTGTCCATTGTGTCCCTAAGAAGGGAGGTATTACTGTTGTCCCTAATGATAAAGATGAATTGATTCCGTAAAGAATTATCACAGGCTATAGGATGGTAATTGATTTCCGCAAATTAAATAAGGCTACTAAGAAGGATCATTACCCCCTACCTTTTATTGATCAAATGCTAGAACAATTATGCAAACATACACACTATTGCTTTCTAGATGGTTATTCTGGTTTCTCTCAAATACCTGTGTCGGCTAAAGATCAATCAAAGACTACTTTTACATGCCCTTTTGGTACTTTTGCTTATAGACATATGCCTTTTGGTTTATGTAATGCACCTGCCACCTTTCAAAGATGCATGATGGCTATATTCTTTGATTTTTGTGAAAAAATTTGTGAGGTTTTCATGGACGATTTTTCCGTCTATGGTTCCTCTTTTGATGACTGCTCGAGCAATCTTGCTCGAGTTTTGTAGAGATGTGAAGAAACGAATCTTGTCTTTAATTGGGAAAAGTGCCACTTTATGGTTAATGAAGGTATTGTCTTGGGGCAGAAAGTTTCTAAAAGAGGTATTGAAGTTGATAAAGCCAAGGTTGATGCTATTGAAAAGATGCCATGTCCCAAGGACATCAAAGGTATAAGAAGTTTCCTTGGTCATGCTGGATTTTATAGGAGGTTCATTAAGGACTTCTCAAAAATTTCTCGGCCTCTGACTAATTTATTACAAAAAGATGTACCATTTGTCTTTGATGATGATTGTGTAGAAGCATTTGAAATACTTAAGAAAGCATTAGTCTCTGCACCTGTTGTTCAGCCACCTGATTGGAATTTACCCTTTGAAATTATGTCTGATGCTAGTGATTATGCTGTAGGTGTTGTTCTAGGGCAAAGAGTTGATAAGAAATTTAATGTTATCCATTATGCTAGTAAGACTCTAGACAGTGCTCAAAGAAATTATGCTACTACCAAAAAGGAACTTTTAGCAGTTGTATTCGCTTGTGATAAGTTTAGACCTTATATTGTTGATTCTAAAGTAACTATTCACACTGATCATGCTGCTATTAAATATCTTATGGAAAAGAAAGATGCAAAACCTAGACTTATTAGATGGGTTCTCTTGCTGCAAGAATTTGATTTGCATATTGTTGATAGAAAGGGAGCTGAGAACCCCGTTGCAGATAACTTATCTAGGTTAGAGAATGTTCTTGATAACCCACTACCTATCGATGATAGCTTTCCTGATGAGCAATTAAATGTCATAAGCACTTCTCGTAGCACTCCATGGTATGCTGATTATGCTAATTATATTGTCACTAAATTTATACCACCTAGCTTCACATAGCAACAAAAGAAAAAGTTTTTCTATGATTTGCGACATTACTTTTGGGATGACCCACATCTTTATAAAGAAGGAGTAGATGGTGTTATTAGACATTGTGTACCTGAGCATGAACAGGAACAGATCCTACGCAAGTGTCACTCTGAAGCTTATGGAGGACACCACGCTGGAGATAGAACTGCACATAAGGTATTGCAATCCGGTTTTTATTGGCCTACTCTCTTCAAGGATGCCCGTAAGTTTGTTTTGTCTTGCGATGAATGTCAAAGAATTGGTAATATTACTAGACGTCAAGAAATGCCTATGAATTATTCACTTGTTATTGAACCATTTGATGTTTGGGGCTTTGATTATATGGGACCTTTTCCTGCCTCTAATGGATATACACATATTTTAGTTGCTGTTGATTATGTTACTAAGTGGGTAGAAGCTATTCCAACCAGTAGTGCTGATCATAACACCTCTATTAAAATGCTTAAGGAAGTTATTTTTCCGAGGTTTGGAGTCCCTAGATATGTTAAGACTGATGGTGGTTCACATTTTATTCATGGTGGTTTCCGTAAAATGCTTGCTAAATATGATGTCAATCATAGAATCACAACTCCATATCACCCGCAGTCTAGTGGTCAAGTAGAATTGAGCAATAGAGAGCTCAAATTAATTTTGCAAAGGACTGTTAATCGGTCCAGAAAGAATTGGTCCAAGAAACTGGATGACGCATTATGGGCCTATAGAACTGCATATAAGAATCCTATGGGTATGTCTCCGTATAAAATGGTTTATGGAAAAGCATGTCATCTACCTCTCGAACTAGAACAGAAGGCATATTGGGCTATTAAAGAGCTCAACTATGATTTCAAACTTGCCGGTGAGAAGAGGTTATTTGATATTAGCTCCCTTGAGGAATGGAGAACCCAAGCTTATGAAAATGCCAAGTTGTTTAAAGAAAAAGTTAAAAGATGGCATGACAACAGGATACAAAAGCGTGAGTTTAATGTAGGTGATTATGTATTGCTATACAACTCTATTTTGCAGGAAAACTTCTCTCCAAATGGGAAGGTCCCTACGTTATCGAGGAGGTCTATCGTTCCGGTGCCATAAAAATCAACAACTTCAAAGGCACAAATCCGAAGGTGGTAAACGGTCAAAGGATCAAACACTATATCTCAGGTAATCCTATAAATGTTGAAACCAATATTATTGAAACCGTAACCCCGGAGGAATACATAAGGGACATGTTCCAGCCCGTCCCAGACTCCGAAAAGGAATAGGTATGTGTTAAGGTAAGTAAACCGACTCCAAAACAATTTTAAGGCAATATTTCTTCGTTTTGGAATATTTAGAAAAATAGAAAAATAAGTGGCAGTCCGGGAAGGACACGAAGCCTCCACGAGGGTGGAGGGCGCGCCCCCTACCTCGTGAGCACCTCGTGTGCTCTCCGGACTCTGTTTTCTTGCATGATACGTATTTTGGTCGGTAAAAATTCATTATATATACTCCCGAAGGTTTTGACTCTCGTATCATGCAAATATCCCCTGTTCTTCTTTCGAGCTGTTTTTCTGACAGGTCTAGATCATCATGACGACCCCAAGTGCTTCCAAGGACAAGTTCTTCATGAAGGTTATCAACCCTTACCTAGCGGAGGTGCTGCGACACCCTCAAACCATTGAGATGCATGATGGGCTGCTGCACATCCGCGATGTTGAGGCACAAAAGGGAACCGGAAGTGTGAAGTCAAGGCTCGAAGCAATGGAGCAACAAGTTTTCAAGTGCCAGGGGATGGTGGAGCGTGGAATCAACGCTAGCCACAAGATGCTCGCGGAGTTCACCCACAACTACGAGCCGGATGCCAAGAACACCAAGGAGGCCATCTTCAAGCTACATGAGAAGATCGAGCACCTCCAAGCCCAAATCTATGATCTGCAAAACCAAACTATGAGTATGAATATAGATTCAAAAGGATGAGTTTGGCTGCAGATTTGAGGATTCCGGAGACTCGATCATCCTTCTATGATGGTGAGCCTATGCCATGGAAGGTGGACGACAAGCCTGCATCATCGACAACACCTCCACCGCCAACAACAAAGAAGGAGAAATAATCACATGGGTATGGGCACTCCCCTTGGCAACTGCCAAGCTTGGGGGAGGTGCCCTGGTATCGTATCACCATCACAACTCCTATCTTTACCGTTTTTCTTAGTTCGATCTATTTAGTAGTATCTTGATTTAGTAGAATAAAGTCATGGCATGATCTAGTTTTGAGTTTTGCTTTACGATCCTTCCTTGCAATCGAGTCCGTGAGCTATATAATAAAGATTAGTGTTGAGTCAAGGGCTTGATTATTTTGCCATGATCTTGGGTGAATAGAAGAAAAGAATAAAAAGAATCAAAGAGTTCATATTGATCTTATTGAAAGTAATGACTTCACATAGAAAGAGTATGATGATTAAAAGTTGTTGGGAGTTGGCAAATATAGCTTTGGTCATCGTTGCAATTAATAGGAAGTAATAAGGAAAGAGAGGTTTCACATATAGATATATTATCATTGACATCTTTTATGATTGGGAGCACTCATTAAAATATGACATGCTAAAGAGTTGAGGTTGGACAAGGAAGACAACATAATGAGTTATGTTTTCTTACATCTGAGATAAAGTATGTTGTCATGGATCCTCTAACGTGTTGAGCTTGCCTTTCCCCCTCATGCTAGCCAAATTCTCAGCACCAAGTAGAAATACTACTTGTGCTTCCAAATACCCTTAAACCAGTTTTGCCATGAGAGTCCACCATATCTACCTATGGATTGAGTAAGATCCTTCAAGTAAGTTGTCATCGGTGCAAGCAATAAAAATTGCTCTCTAAATATGCATGACTTATTAGTGCGGAGAAAATAAGCTTTGTACGAACTTGTTGTGGACGTAATAAAAGCGACGGACTGCATAATAAAGGTCCACATACAAGGGGCAATATAAAGTGACGTTCTTTTGCATTAAGATTTTGTGCATCAACCCTAAACGCGCATGACAACCTCTGCTTCCCTCTGCGAAGGGCCTATCTTTTATTATTATCCTCTACCTTATGCAAGAGTCATGGTGATCTTCACCTTTCCTTTTTCATTTTATCCTTTGGCAAGCTCAGCATTTTGGAAAGAACATGATATATATATATATATATATATATATCTAATTGGATGTAGGGGAGCATGAATTATTATTGTTGACATTACCCTTGAGGTAAAAGGTTGTGGGGCAAAACTATAAGCCCCTATCTTTCTCTGTGTCTGACTAAAACTCCGTAACCACAAGTATTGCGTGAGTGTTAGCAATTATGAAGGACTAAGTGATAGTTGAGTATGTGGACTTGCTTTTAAGCTCTGACATAGACTCTTTCCAATGTTATGATAAATTGCAATTGCTTCAATGACTGAGGTTATAATTTGTTGGTGCTCAATAAGGTTTCTGATTCATACTTTTGCTTTGTGAACAGATCATCACTTGAACATAAGTAATCATATGACAAAATCTATATATGTTGTTGTTGTGGAAATAATCATGATGCCTTCATGTCCGTATTTTATTTTTATCGACGCCTCTACCTCTAAACATAAGGACATATTTATTGTTATCGGCTTTTCGCTTGAGGACAAGCGAGGTCTAAGCTTGGGGGAGTTGATACGTCCATTTTGCATCATGCTTTTATATCAATATTTATTGCATTATGGGCTGTTATTTCACGTTATGTCACAATACTTATGGTTATTCTCTCTTATTTTACAAGGTTTACATAAAGAGGGAGAATGCCGGCAGCTGGAATTCTGGGCTGGAAAAGGAGCAAATATTGGAGGCCTATTCTGCGCAACTCCAAAAGTCCTGAAACTCCACGGAATATCTTAAAATAAATAAAGAAAAATCGTCGCCAAAGATGAAGGCCAGGGGGCCCACACCCTGCTCACGAGGGTGGGGGGCGCCCCCTGGGGCCCCCCCTACCTCGTGGGCCCCCTGGTGGCTCTCCGACGCCCATCTTCTCCTATATGAAGTCTTTCGATGAGAAAAAAATAGAAGGCAACCTTTCGGGACGAGACTCCGCCGCCACGAGGCGGAACCTTGGCGGAACCAATCTAGGGCTCCGGCAGAGCTGTTCTGCCGGGGACACTTCCCTCCGGGAGGGGGAAATCATCACCATCGTCATCACCAACGCTCCTCTCATCGGGAGAGGGCAATCTCCATCAACATCTTCACCAGCACCATCTCATCTCCAAACCCTAGTTCATCTCTTGTATCCAATTCTTGTCTCCAAGTCCGGGATTGGTGCTAGTAGGTTGCTAGTAGTGTTGATTACTCCTTGTAGTTGATGCTAGTTGGTTTATTTGGTGGAAGATCATATGTTCAGATCCTTTATGCATATTATTACCCCTCTGATTATGAACATGAATATGCTTTGTGAGTAGTTACGTTTGTTCCTGAGGACAAGGGAGAAGTCTTGCTATTAGTAGTCATGTGAATTTGGTATTCGTTCGATATTTTGATGAGATGTATGTTGTCTAGCCTCTAGTGGTGTTATGTGAACGTCGACTACATAACACTTCACCATTATTTGGGCCTAGAGGAAGGCATTGGGAAGTAATAAGTAGATGATGGGTTGCTAGAGTGACAGAAGCTTAAACCCTAGTTTATGCGTTGCTTCGTAAGGGGCTGATTTGGATCCATATGTTTCATGCTATGGTTAGGTTTACCTTAATACTTTTGTTGTAGTTGTGGATGCTTGCAATAGAGGTTAATCATAAGTGGGATGCTTGTTAAAGTAAGAACAGTACCCAAGCACCGGTCTACCCACATATCAAATTATCAAAGTACCGAACGCGAATCATATGAGCGTGATGAAAACTAGCTTGACGATATTCCCATGTGTCCTCGGGAGCGCTTTTCATATTATAAGAGTTTGTCCAGGCTTGTCCTTTGCTACAAAAAGGATTGTGCCACCTTGCTGCACTTTATTTACTTTTGTTACTTGTTGCTCGTTACAATTTATCTTATCACAAAACTATCTGTTACCACTTATTTCAGTACTTGAAGAGAATACCTTGCTGAAAACCGCTTATCATTTCCTTCTGCTCCTCATTGGGTTCGACACTCTTACTTATCAAAAGGACTACGATAGATCCCCTATACTTGTGGGTCATCAACACCCTACCCCCTGGGCGCGCCCCCACCCTCGTGGGCCCCTCGTGGCTCCCCTGACCGACTTCTTTCACCTATATATATATCCATATACCCCAAAAATTTCGAGAAGCACCATAGATCGGGAGTTCCGCCGCTGCAGGCCTCTGTAGCCACCAAAAACCAATCATGACCATGTTCCGGCACCCTGCCGGAGGGGGAATCATCACCAGTGGCCATCTTCATCATCCCGGCTCTCTCCATGACGAGGAGGGAGTAGTTCACCCTCGGGGCTGAGGGTATGTACCTGTAGCTATGTGTTTGATCTCTCTCTCTCTCTCTCTCTCTCTCTCTCTCTTTCGTGTTCTTGGTTTGGCACGACCTTGATGTATCGCGAGCTTTGCTATTATAGTTGGATCTTATGATGTTTCTACCCCTCTACTCTCTTGTAATGAATTGAGTTTTCCCTTTGAAGTTATCTTATCTTTAAGGATTTCAGAACACTTGATGTATGTCTTGCATGTGCTTATCTGTGGTGACAATGGGATATCATTTGATCTACTTGATGTATGTTTTGGTGATCAACTTGCGGGTTCCGTGACCTTGGGAATCTATGCGTAGGGGTTGGCACACGTTTTCGTCTTGACTCTCCGGTAGAAACTTTGGGGCACTCTTTGAAGTTCTTTGTGTTGGTTGAATAGATGAATCTGAGATTTTGTGATGCATATCGTATAATCATGCCCACAGATACTTGAGGTGACATTGGAGTATCTAGGTGACATTAGGATTTTGGTTGATTTGTGTCTTAAGGTGTTATTCTAGTACGAAATCTATGATAGATCGAATGGAAAGAATAGCTTCGTGTTATTTTACTATGGACTCTTGAATAGATCAATCAGAAAGAATAACTTTGAGGTGGTTTCGTACCCTACAATAATCTCTTCGTTTGTCTCCGCTATTAGTGACTTTGGAGTGACTCTTTGTTGCATGTTGAGGGATTGTTATATGATCCAGTTATGTTATTATTGTTGAGAGAACTTGCACTAGTGAAAGTATGAACCCTAGGCCTTGTTTCCTAGCATTGCAATACCGTTTGTGCTCACTTTTATCATTAGTTACCTTGCTGTTTTTATATTTTCATATTACAAAAACCTATATCTATCATCCATATTGCACTTGTATCACTATCTCTTCGCCGAACTAGTGCACCTATACAATTTACCATTGTATTGGGTGTGTTGGGGACACAAGAGACTCTTGTTATCTGGTTGCAGGGTTGTTTGAGAGAGACCATCTTCATCCTACGCCTCCCACGGACTAATAAACCTTAGGTCATCCACTTGAGGGAAATTTGCTACTGTCCTACAAACCTCTGCACTTGGAGGCCCAACAATGTCTACAAGGAGAAGGTTGCGTAGTAGACATCAAGCTCTTTTCTGGCGCCGTTGCCGGGGAGGTGAGTGCTTGAAGGTATATCTTTAGATCTTGCAATCGAATCTTTTAGCTTATTGTTTATCACTAGTTTAGTCTATAAAAGAAAACTGCAAAAAAATGGAATTGGGTTTGCCTCATACGCTTCATCTTTTTATTATCTTTAGTGAGAATGATGGAAAGGAAAATTGTGCTCAAGTGCTAGAAGAAGAAGTCTATACAATGTTTATCACTAAATCTTTGAATGAGGAGCATGATTGTAATGTTGTTAGTATGAACTCTTTGAATATCCATGGTACTAATGATGATTGCACTAGCCATGATGAAAATGTCTCTTATAAGCATGTTAATTTTTGTGGAGTGCATAGAGTTTGCAAGTACACACCAAATAGGGAAGATAGATTTTGCAAGAGGCATAAGTATTTAGAAACTAAATGGTTGCAAGAGAGGCTAGAAGTTTGTGCTGAAAATTTAAAATTTCTTTGCCATCCTTGTGAACTTTGCAATGAACGTGATCATTTAAATACCCAATGCAAATTGTTTCATGATCGAATCGTGTCCAAAAATTGTGATGACTTGATTTCCCTTGCACATCATAATGAACTTAGTTTGCTTTTGGGTTATGAAGAAATAAAACGTCTAACTAAAGATATGCCATAATTTGTCCTTGATAAAGTTCTTGATTTTGATCTAGAAGAAATTTTTATGTATTGTGCGGTGAATTGCGTTGAAAATCCTTATATTGCCAATTACATAAAGAAAAGAAAGCAAATAGAAGATGAAGAGAATACTAATGAAAGGGAAGAGACTTCCCAATATCCTCCTATTATTTCTTATGATGAATCAGGTAACGAGGAGGAGCTTTCTATTCAACCAATCTCATTAATAAGGAGCTCGAAAAAGAGGGTTAAACCCACACATGATGTGAAGAAGAAAAAGAAAAGAAGGAGAAGCAAAGGTAGAAAAGTATCCCTCCCAAATGATGTTGCTCCTATTACTCATTGTGATGATGATAATTGCTATACTATTGGTGCCATCCATACTATTAATGATGAGAGTGATTATGCTTATGATAGGAAAAGGCCCAAGCTTGGGGATGCTATGTTTGATGAGAATGACATGTTTCAGAATATATTTGCTGCAATTAATGTTTTTCCCAAGCTTGGGATGCTATGTTTAATGAAGATGATATTTTTAGCCTCCCATGTTTCGATGAGCAAATTTATTATGATGATAGCATGCCTCCTATATATGATGGTTATATTGATGAAAGTGGGTTTGGGAGAGTATCAACTTTAGGAAGTAATGATCCCACTATTTTGGAGGGTGTTGAATATTATAATATTTATGAAAGTGGATTTGGAGAGGTCATGACTTTATTTAGTGATGAATCCACTATTTTGGAAGAGGTTTCAATTGATTATGATGAGAACAAAGTTGCTACTTATGATGATTATTGTGATGAAACTTATGCTATAAAAAGTAGTGATGATTATACTTATAAAACTTGTCATGATTATGATTACCCTTTTTCTGAACATTACTCTTTTAAAGTGGAAACAATTTATAGTATTCGAGTCTCTTATGATACCCCCACCATTCCGAATGAGAAGAAATTTGCTTATGTGGAGAGTAATACAATTTATATGCTTGTGCATCATGAAAATAATGCTTTATGTAATGGTTATATTGCTGAATTAATTCATGATGCCATTGAAAATTATTATGATGGAGGAATATATGCTTGTAAGAATTGCAATAATATCAAGTTTCCTCTCTATGTGCTTAAAGTTTTGAAGTTATGCTTGTTTTGCCTTCCTATGCTAGTTGATTATTGTTCCCATAAGTTGTTTGCTCAAAAATTCCCTATGCATAGTAAGTGGGTTAGACTTAAATGTGCCAGTCATATTCTTCATGATGCTCTCTTTATGTTTCTATTCTTATCTTTTATGCGAACATCATTGAAATCATCATGCCTAGCTAGGGGCGTTAAACGATGGCGCTAGTTGGGAGGCAACCCAATTTTACTTTTGTCCTTTGATTTTGCTACTGTTTAGTAATAAATAATTCTTCTAGACTCTGTTTAGATGAGTTTTTATGTTTTAATTACTGTTTGTGCCAAGTAGAACCTTTGGGAAGACTTGGGTGAAGTCTATGCGATCTTGCTGTAAAAAACAGAAACTTTTGCGCTCGTGAGATTAGCTGCCTTTTTTTTACTTGAGAGTGATTTTAGGTTGATTCTTTTTGAAGATGATTAACATACAAATTTCTCAGGCCCACGATTTATTTCAGAATTTTTGGAGTTACAGAAGTATTCGAATGATACAAATTACTACAGACTGTTCTGTTTTTGACAGATTCTGTTTTCTATGTGTTGTTTGCTTATTTTGATAAATCTATGAGTAGTATCAGAGGGTATGAACCATAGAGAACTTGTAATACAGTAGATATTACACCAATATGAATTTAGAATGAGTTCACAACAGTACCTAAGTGGTGATTTATTTTCTTATACTGACGGAGCTTACGAGTTTTCTGTTAAGTTTTGTGTTGTGAAGTTTTCAAGTTTTGGGTAAAGATTCGATGGACCATGGAATAAGGAGTGGCAAGAGCCTATGCTTGGGGACTCCCAAGGCACCCAAAGGTAAAATTCAAGGACAACCAAAATCCTAAGCTTGGGGATGCCCCGGAAGGCATCCCCTCTTTCGTCTTCGTCTATCGGTAACTTTACTTGGAGCTATATTTTTATTCACCACATGATATGTGTTTTTCTTGGAGCGTCTTGTATGATATGAGTCTTTTCTTTTTAGTTTACCACAATCATACTTTCTGTACACACCTTTTGGGAAAGACACTCATGATTCGGAATTTATTAGAATACTCTATGTGCTTCACTTATATCTTTTGAGCTAGACAATTTTGCTCTAGTGCTTCACTTGTATCTTTTTAGAGCACGACGGTGGTTTTATTTTGTGGAAACTATTGATCTCTCATGCTTCACCTATATTATTTTGAGAGTCTTTTAGAACAGCATGGTATTTGCTATGGTTATAAAATTGGTCCTAATATGATGGGCATCCAAGTTGGGTATAATAAAAACTTTCATATAAAGTGCATTGAACACTATGATAAATTTGATACTTGATAATTGTTTTTAGATATAAAGTTGGTAATGTAAGTGTCATGCTAGTTGGGTAATTATGAAATTGAGAAGTACTTGTGTTAAAGTTGGCAAGTCCCGTAGCATGCATGTATGATGAACGTTGTGTGACAAATTTGAAGCATGGGGTGCTCTTTTGATTGCCTTCCTTATGAGTGAAGGTCGGGATCGCGCGATGGTTAACTCCTACCAACCCTTCCCCTAGGAGCATGCATAGTAGTACTTTCCTTCGAGGGCTAATAAACTTTTGCAATAAGTATATGAGTTCTTTATGACTAATGTGAGTCCATGGATTATACGCACTCTTACCCTTCCATCATTGCCAGCCTCTACCGTACCGTGCATTGCCCTTTCTCACCTTCAGAGTTGGTGCAAACTTCGCCGGTGCATCCAAACCCCGTGATACGATACGCTCTGTCACACATAAACCTCCTTATATCTTCCTCAAAACAGCCACCATACCTACCTATTATGGCATTTCCATAGCCATTCCGAGATATATTGCCATGCAACTTTCCACCATTTCATTTATTATGACACATTTCATCATTGTCATATTGCCTTGCATGATCATGTAGTTGACATCGTATTTGTGGCAAAGCCACCATGCATATTTTTCATACATGTCACTCTTGATTCATTGCCCATCCCGGTACACCGCCGGAGGCATTCATATAGAGTCATATTTTGTTCTAGTATCGAGTTGTAATCCATGAGTCGTAAGTAAATAGAAGTGTGATGATCATCATTATTAGAGCATTGTCCCTTGAAAAGAAAGGCCAAAAAAAGAAAAAAGAGAAAGGCAAAAAAGGCCAAATAATAATAATAAAAAAGGAAGGCCCCCCAAAAAAGGGGCAATGTTACTATCCTTTTCCACACTTGTGCTTCAAAGTAGCACCATGACCTTTATGATAGAGAGTCTCTTATTTTGTCACTTTCATATACTAGTGGGAATTTTTCATTATAGAACTTGGCTTGCATATTCCAATGATGGGCTTCCTCAAAATGCCCTAGGTCATGAGCAAGCAAGTTGGATGCACACCCACTTAGTTTCTTTTATTGAGCTTTCATGCATTTATAGCTCTAGTGCATCCGTTGCATGGCAATCCCTACTCCTCATGTTGACATCAATTGATGGGCATCTCCATAGCTCGTTGATTAGCCTCATCAATGTGAGACTTTCTCCTTTTTTGTCTTCTCCACACAACCTCCATCATCATATTCTATTCCACCCATAGTGCTATATCCATGGGTTACGCTCATGTATTGCGAGAAGGTTGAAAAGGCTGAAGTGTGTTAAAAAGTATGAACCAATTGCTTGGCTGAAATCGGGGTTGTGCATGATGGGAGTATTTTGTGTGACAAAAATGAACCATGGCCTAACTATATGATTTTGTAGGGATAAGCTTTCTTTAGCTATGCTATTTTGATAAGACATGATTACTTGTTAGTATGCTTGAAGTATTACTATTTTATGTCAATGTGAACTTTTATCTTGAATCATTTGGATCTGAACATTCATGCCACAATAAATAAAATTACAATGATAATTATGTTAGGTAGCATTCCACATCAAAAATTCTGTTTTTATCATTTACCTACTCGAGGACGAGCAGGAATTAAGCTTGGGGATGCTTGATACGTCTCCAAGGTATCTATATTTTTTTATTGTTCCATGCTATTATATTACCTGTTTTGGATGTTTATGGGCTTTACTATACACTTTTATATCATTTTTGGGACTAACCTATTAACCGGAGGCCCAGCCCAAATTGCTGTTTTTTTGCCTATTTAAGTGTTTCGAAGAAAAGGAATATCAAACGGAGTCCAAACGGAATGAAACCTTTGTGAGAGTTATTTTTGGAACAAACGCAATCCAAGAGACTTGGAGTAGACGTCAGGGAAGCTTCGAGGAAGCCACGAGAGCTCAGGGCGCGTCCTAACCCCTGGGCGCGCCCCCACCCTCGTGGGCCCCTCGTGGCTCCCCTGACCGACTTCTTTCGCCTATATATATATCAATATACCCCAAAAACTTCCAGAAGCACCATAGATCGGGAATTCCGCTGCCGCAAGCCTCTGTAGCCACCTAAAACCAATCAGGACACTGTTCCGGCACCCTGCCGGAGGGGGGGAATCATCACCGGTGGCCATCTTCATCATTCCGGCGCTCTCCATGATGAGGAGGGAGTAGTTCACCCTCGGGGCTGAGGGTATGTACCTGTAGCTATGTGTTTGATCTCACACACACACACACACACACTCTCTCTCTCTCTCTCTCTCTCTCTCTCGTGTTCTTGATTTGGCACGATCTTGATGTATCGCGAGCTTTGCTATTATAGTTGGATCTTATGATGTTTCTCCCCCGCTACTCTCTTTTAATGAATTGAGTTTTCCCTTTCAAGTTATCTTTTCGGATTGAGTCTTTAAGGATTTGAGAACACTTGTTGTATGTCTTGCATGTGCTTATCTGTGGTGACAATGGGATATCACGTGATCTACTTGACGTATGTTTCGGTGATCAACTTGCGGGTTCCGTGACCTTGGGAATCTATGCATAGGGGTTGGCACACGTTTTTGTCTTGACTCTCCGGTAGAAACTTTGGGGCACTCTTTGATGTTCTTTGTGTTGGTTGAATAGATGAACCTAAGATTGTGTGATGCATATCGTATAATCATGCCCACGGATACTTGAGGTGACATTGGAGTATCTAGGTGACATTAGGGTTTTGGTTGATTTGTGTCTTAAGGTGTTATTCTAGTATGAACTCTATGATAGATTGAATGGAAAGAATAGCTTCGTGTTATTTTACTATGGACTCTTGAATAGATTGATCAGAAAGAATAACTTTGAGGTGGTTTCGTACCCTACAATAATCTCTTCGTTTGTTCTCCGCTATTAGTGACTTTGGAGTGACTCTTTGTTGCATGTTGAGGGATTGTTATATGATCCAGTTATGTTATTATTGTTGAGATAACTTGCACTAATGAAAGTATGAACCCTAGGCCTTGTTTCCTAGCATTGCAATACCGTTTGTGCTCACTTTTATCATTATTTACCTTGTTGTTTTTATATTTTCATATTACAAAATCCTATAACTATCATCCATATTGCACTTGTATCACCATCTCTTCGCCGAACTAGTGCACCTATACAATTTACCATTGTATTGGGTGTGTTGGGGACACAAGAGACTCTTGTTATCTGGTTGCAGGGTTGTTTGAGAGAGACCATCTTCATCCTACGCCTCCCACGGATTGACAAACCTTAGGTCATCCACTTGAGGGAAATTTACTACTGTCCTACAAACCTCTGCACTTGGAGGCCCAACAACGTCTACAAGGAGAAGATTGAGTAGTAGACATCAGGGTCCTTGGCGTCGAATTCGCCGTTAACCTCAGAGATTGCCAGGTTTGAATCACCCCCTACCTCGAGGCCTTGCACCCCCATTGATGTGGCCATCCGAAGACACTGCAGCAGTGCGTCATATTCAGCTGTGTTGTCGGAGTCCATATAAATGATTTGTAGGACGTACCGAACAGTGTGGCCTGTGGGGGATATGAGAATCGCCCCAGCCCCTAGTCTGGTTAGCATTTTTGAGCCATCGAACTGCATAGTCCAATGAAAATATGTGTTGTATTCCCAGGGCAGTTCGGCCTCGGTCCATTCGGCTATGAAATCGACCATCACATGAGATTTTATAGCTCGGAGTGGCTCGTTTGTTATTTCAAAAGGGAGGCCCATTTGGTGATGCAGCCCATGGCATCCCTGTTATTGATTATATCATCTAAGGGGACTTATGATGCCATGGTGACCGAACATTCCTGAAAGTAGTGTTGTAACTTTTGGGACTCCATGAAGACCATGTAGGCTATCTTTTGATAGTGTGGGTATTGAGATTTGCACGGCATGAGTACTTCGGGCACATAATAGACCCACTTATGGACTTGGAATTTGCGGTCTTCATATTCCTGCTCCAGAACGAGCGCCGCGCTGACCACTTGATTGGCCGAAGGCTATGTCCTAGTAAGCATTTCCTCTGTTTCCTTGTTTCCCACCTCTGACCTTTTGCTATGACATGGCTGAGATATATAGCAACATGAGTTCGCCGATGCCTGGTGCGGCCAGGATGGGATTGCCAGCTAGAAGCATTTTAATCTCCTCCAGTACCGTTGTTGCTTTGTCTGTCCATTTGAAGTTCTTGGTCTTTTTGAGTAGTCCCTAGAGTGGCAGTGCTTTTTCTCCGAGGCGGGATATGGAGCGGCTCAAAGCGGCTACACATCCTGTAAGTTCTTGAATGTGTTTGAGCTCTATTGGTATTGCAAGATAGGACAGAGCTCTGATTTTGGTTGGGTTAGCCTTGATTCCTCTATGGGAGATGATAAACCCGAGAAGTTTTCCGGCGGGGACAGACACATTTGTCCGGGTTGAGCCGTATATCATAAGCCCGTAAGTTGTCGAAAATTTGGCGGAGGTCATCTAGAAGTTGGTTGATGTTTTTGTTTTTAATGACCACATCGTCCGCATAGGCTTCGATTGTTTTGCCGATTTAATTTTTGAGGCATGTTTGAATCATGCACTAATATGTGGCTCCTGCGTTTTTCAGCCCGAAAGGCATTGTGTTAAAGCAGAAGGGTCCGTAGGGGGTGATGAATGTGGGTGCCACTTGGTCGGATTCCTTCATTTTAATCTGATGGTAGCCGGAGTATGCGTCGAGGAAGCAAAGCGAGTCGTGTCCAGCGGTGAAAGGATTGAGATGGACCTAGAGGGGGGTGAATAGGTACAATTATAAATTTTAATTGTTACTTAGGAATTTTAGGCAATAATGTGGAATATGAAATTGAGCCTAACAATTGCAAGTGTGATATTATGAGCTAAGCAAGGTAAACAAGTAACACTAGAAGGAGAGTAAGCAAGCACAATATGATATAAGTAAAGAATAAGAGACAAGTAACCACAAGTAGGGATAACCGCAACTTAGAGAGACGAGGATGTATGCCGATGTTCACTTCCTTGGAGGGAAGCTACGTCACCGTTAGAGAGGTGGATGTTACCATGAAGGCACACTAACGCCACGAAGGCTCACCCTATTCTCCCTTTGAGACAACACCACGAAGGCGTTTCTCAACCACTAGTGGTAGACCTTGGGGTGATCTCCAAACCCTCACGAAATTTCTGGGGGTAATCACAATGAACGATTCCTCTCTGAATGACTCCTACTGCCTAGGAGTCTCCAACCTCCAAGAGTAACAAGAACGATGGGTAAAAGCTCAAGACTTGCTCAAATCACGAATTCCTTTGGTGCAAAGGGGAAAGAGTGGATCTATCACTTGGATGGACAACTTCTCTCAAATGCTCTCAAATCCCTTAGGGATCTAAGATTTGGTGTGGAAGGGTGAGAGAGAGTGTGAAATGTGTTCTAGGGTTTGCTCAAAGTGAATGGTCAACCCTCTCCCATGGGGGAAGAGGGCTATATATAGTGTGGGTGCAAATATGGCCATTGGAGTGTAAATGACAGGCAAGGCCGGACATCCGGGACATGGGCCGGACATCCGGCCTAGTGTAGTGCACGTGAAGTAAGGCAGAAAGCATAGGACATAACAGAGGAGCCGAACATCCGGGGCAAAGTCCGGATATCCGGCGTGGCTGGAAGTCCCAGACATCCGGCGAATACCCAGATTGAAGATGCCCTCTGGATAGCATAGGCCGGGCATCGGGGTGAAGCCCAGACATCCAGCATGGCTAGAAGTCCCGGACATCCGGTGAATTCGTGTAGACCTACTTGTGTCTAGACAATAGGGAGACGGACATCCGGCGAGTGGGCCGGACATCTGGTGTGCGGCCTGGACATCCGGCGAGTGGGCCGAACATCCGGCGTGGGAGCAAAGGCAGAACATAAGCATCCGAATTTTTTGTGTGACCCTAAGATTTTGAAGCTAGGAATCATTGTGGCATGAGCAAGTCCTTCACTAACCCTACTGATCCCCTCTTAATAGTGCGGAATACTATACTCAAGAAATCAAATGATGCAATCTTTTTTGATACTTCTTGCTTGAGTATTCCTTGGGTAAAATCTACTTCGTATGCTCACGATCCACACACATTTTGATGAACCGGAGACTAACACATGAGATTCACTTGACGAACATAGTTAGTCCCCTACATGTATATTGTCATCAACATCAAAACATGATGTAAGGGCAAGATTGCACTTTCAATCTTCCCCTTTTTGTTTGTTGATGACAATCATACACGTAGTATCATAGATCCAATAAATAAATTTTACATTGTAAATCATGAGAGCATTAATACATTATATGTTCCTATTTGCTTTAGCTCCACCTCAATGTGTGCATGAGATGTTATGTTAGGATGTATAGCACAAACTCTCATGGTAGCATATGTAACTCAAAAAGATAGGAAAGTAAGGCTAACAACATAGCCAACATAAGAATTAACAACATAGTCTCAAATGATTAAATAACATATGTAGCATACATAAGAGTTTGAATAATAGCGCACACACATAGCCAACATATAGCATGATAGCGCACACACATAGCTAACATATAGCATGATCCAAACCTAGTTAGATACTACTTCTCCCCCTTTGACAGCAACATGCAAAAAGGGGTGAAGAACGATAAGATACAATAGAAATCACTCCTGGCGGATGTCATCATTATCATCAAAGAACTCTGCATACTCGTCACGAGATGGGAATCTAAAGGTGGAATAGGATGGAGCCGCAGGAATAGGATCATCATCACTCACGGGACTCCCACGGTCGCGAAGGTGCTGCTTGAGCTGGTTCTTGGAGATAATGAGGCACTTCCGAGCATCATGGTTTTGCTGACAGTTGAAGGTGATCGCCTTCATAATAGAAGACTGAGCCTTGCTCAAGAGCAAGGCAAGACGTCCACGAGGTGCGGTCGAGGAGGAAGGTACGGAGGAACCCGTGGGGTGAGACGCACCAGCAGACTTCCTAGACTATCGAGGAGCAGCAGATGGTGCAGGAACAACCATGCACATATGAGGAGGTGGTTTCCAAATGGCATGCACCTCTGTCTTTGCAATCTCAAATGGAGCAGTGTGATCAATCAATGCCTGAATGAACGGAGCATGAGGGAATTGGCGCGACTGAAGAAAGCTGGAAACACGGATCTCATGCCAAATGTAATGGGTTGTGTCAATCGGCTCGGTAGGCTTCTCATGCATAAGAAGCATCAAGTCAATACAGTAGTTGCGATCCCTTGAGCAATCTCCCTTCTTTAGATAGAGAGTGCGAAGCACACATTGATAGAGAATGTAGTAAGGAGACTTGAAGATGGATACCTAATTGGGTGGATACCCACGTTCCTCCTTAGTGAGCTGGGTGACAGGCTTAACAAGAGGCAGGCAATCATCAATCCCCTTGGGCTTATGTAGTGGATCCAGACTGTGGATTTTATGTCCAACACTGGAGAGGCCCAAAATCTGAACAAAATGCTCATAGGTGATGCTCAGCACGGTATCATCGGTCATCCAGGCGAGAGTGTTGTCAGGGCCAAAGAAGCAGGTGGCATAGAGCTGAAGGATGGCAGCTTCATTCCAATCACACCTGAAGGTCATTGCTGGACCGAGAGTCATATCATCAATGATCTTGACTGTGTTGTCAGGGAACATGGCAGGATTATCACGCAAGAACTTAAGATCCCGGTATTTGTGAGAAGCAAGTGCACGGCCGCGGGCGAAGGTAGAGTAGAGTCTGCTGCATGCGAGTACGGAAACGTGAATCCTCAGCATCAGCCCTCATCTCAAACTGATTGATATCCCGTTGAAACTCAAAGGTATGGACCAGTCCCCATGGTCGTGAAATCGTGAATAGGGCGATCCCCGCTGATAGGGATCTCCATGGAGATGTGGCGACCACGGACAACAGACATAGGAGAGCCTCGGACCTGAGGCACGGGCCCCCTCTGGGTGCCCGGTTTTGACTGACCAATGGAGCTCCTAGGGACAATGTCTTCCTCTTCTTCCCCAACATAGTCCTCATCATCCGGATCAGAGGCCGACAAACTTGGTGATGGTGCCCTATGCTTCTTCTTAGGACCGATGGAGGTCTTCTTCTTCTTAGGTCGAGCATGTTCATCGGAGTCGATGGAACCTTGTCGGCAATTGACTGAAATGGATACATGATAAGTGTATCGATGAGAAGGAGTCAAAAAAAGTATGAACAAGGATAAAGCAAATTAAACAGTGAGAATGTGAACATTTTCGAACATGACCATAGGACAAGTCCAAGTGATAGATCAAAATATTGACATGCCCATGATTAAGTTGGTTTAGCCAAGTATATAGAGAGGATTTTAGGCTAGGCAAGTGATATCAAATCTCTAGAGAGATATATACACCCAGATAGCCATGAGAAATAATGAAAACCTAGGATGGTTGTGCCAAACAAAAAGAGAGGCAAGAGTAGATAGCAGCCATACCCCGGGAAGAAGGAGGAGGATCGCAATTCTTGGTACGGGCCATGACGAACTCCAGCGGCCGATCCACAAGCCAACACCCGAACCGGTCCCTCCCGAGTAATTCACACCACAACCCAGAGAATGGATTGGATGAAACCGTATATCGGGAGGAGATGAAGACATCAGCAGGAGATTGGGGCCGGAGGTTGGAGGAGATGGTCGGGGCATCACCAAAGCACAACCCGACGGCGGCGGCGATTTGGAATAGATGGGGAGAGTGAGAGAGGAAGAAGGGGGGGACTGGCTCCAAATCTCGAGCCCCCATCCCGTTTTATGTGTCTGCGGGCGATGGGCCGGACATCCGGAGGTCAGGCCCGGATATCCGGCGACTAGAGGTCAGGGAGCAGTCGAGTAGGAACCCAGGGCCCGGATGTCCGGCTAAGGTCTGGATGTTCGACCACTAGTGACGCCTGATGATTTTAAGCAGCAAAGAAGTGCCAGGGCCCGGATGTCCGGCAGTGGACCCGGATGTCCAGCCAGTGGACATAGATAGAGACATGGAGAGGATAGTACAAGGGCCATATAGTGTTAGTTTGTGATATAGACTCCGCCAAGGAGATTTAGATATTGTAGAGATGAAGAACAAAGTAATTTTATGGTCATACTAAGATGTGCAATAATAACCCAACAATATTAAGTAAAGAAAGGTTCATATAAGCAATCCATGAGCGGTGACCAAGGTCGCCATGTTTGAGCATATGCGACATAGTATCGCAAAGATTTCGACTTTGGATACATAGTCATGACTCCATCATTTAAAGCACCATAGTTTGAAAAACATGGTAACTTTGAGAGTGTTTGTTCTATTTATGCATTATGTAGGGTGAGAGTACTCACGAATTGAATGTCTCCCCCTAAATATATGCCTACATCAAGACAAGACATGATGAAAATGCATGAATGGGTACTAGATTTCACATAATGTTGTCACGCTCCAAGAAACCAAGTTCACGCCTAAGTTGACAAAACCTTGCTTCATCCAATGGCTTGGTGAAATTGTCTGCAAGTTGGATATCTATACCAACATGATCAATATGAATGTCACCCTTTTCCACATGATCCCTCAAGAAATGATACCTAATATCAATGTGCTTGGTGTGGGTATGATCTTTGGGATTCTTAGCAATATTGATGGCACTTTCATTATCACACATAAGAGGCACATGTCTATAGGTGATACCGTAATCCTTCAAAGTTTGCCTCATCCATATTAACTGAGTTGCACAACTGGCGGTTGCAATGTATTCAGCTTAGGCGGTGGAGAGGGCAACACAATTTTGCTTCTTTGAGGACCAACTTACCAAGGAGCATCCAAGAAATTGACATGCACCAGAGGTGTACTTTCATCCCACTTTGTCTCCAGCCCAATCCGCATCCATGTACCCAATGAGATCAAACTTAGCATCCTTGGGGTACCATAGACCCAACTTTGGGGTGTGAACAAGGTATCTAAGAATATGCTTAACCGCCTTATGATGACTTTCCCTAGGGGAAGCTTGAAATCTAGCACACATGCATACACTGAACATGATGTCTGGCCTAGATGCACAAAGAAAAAGCAATGAACCAATCATAGAGCGGTAAATAGATGGGTCAAAAGGGATACCATTCGTGTCTTCAGTGATTATAATTTTGGTTGGCATGGGTGTCTTACAAGGACTAACATCAGACATGCCAAACCTCTCTAGGATATCCTTGACGTATTTTGCTTGAAACAAGAAAATTCCTTCTTGAAATTGTTGAATTTGGAATCTAAGAAAGAATTTCAAATCCACATTAAGTGACATTTCAAAATTCTTGGCCATGGAGGCAGCAAACTTCTTGCACAAATGAATGTTAGGAGAACCAAAAACGACATCGTCTACATAGATTTGGAATAAGATCAAATCACCCTTGTCCCTCTTAGTAAAAAGAGTGGGATCGATCACCCCTCTCACAAAACCATCATCAAGTAAAAACTTCTTAAGATGATCATACCAAGCACGAGGTGCTTGTTTGAGGCTATACAAAGCCTTATGAAGTTTATACACATAGTCTTTGTGATCAGGATCAACGAACCCAGGTGGTTGTGATACATATACTTCTTCTTGTAGAGGTCCGTTAAGGAAAGCACTCTTCACATCCATTTGATGTAATGTAAAACCATTGAAAGCAGCATAAGCAAGTAAAATGCAAATGGATTCAAGGCGGGCAACGGGGGCAAAGGTCTCACCAAAGTCCAAACCTTCAACTTGTGAGTACCATTGTGCCACTAACCTTGCCTTCTTACGGATGATTACACCATTCTCATCTTACTTGTTCTTGAAAATCCATTTTGTTCCAATGACATTGTGCTCCGTGGTTGGCCTCTCGACTAATGACCACTCCTGGTTGCGTTCAAAACTGTTCAACTCTTCTTACATAGCAATGAGCCAATCATTGTCCATCAATGCATCTTGTACCTTGAGAGGCTCAACACTAGACACAAACGAGAAGTGAGCACAAAAGTATGTCAAATGTTTATGAGTGATACTACCTTCCGATATTCCGGTGAGAATTTTATCAACATCAACACGACCGGCCACTCGAGGTATGATGGAGGTTAGGGTTTCACGAGGTTCAACTTCATGTCCATCATCTACGTCCTCAACATAAGGATCATTAATGTGTGGTGGAAGATTTCTTCTTCGTATTGCATTTGTTGAGGTTCATCATCAATGATTGCACTTCCTTGTTCTTGCACTTGATGATGATCTTGTTCTTGAAGATTATCATGAAGAGGGACTTGATCATCTTCTTGTACTTGGACTAAGGGAATTGGTTGAGCAATAGGAGCTTGAGGAGGTATGGGTGTTGAAGTAGTTTGATGATGTGTGAAGCTTCCATCTTCTTCTTCATCATCATGAGGTTCTTGTTCCATTGTAAGAAGTGCACCAACACCCATGGTCAAAATATCTTGAGAATAATCTTCTTCACCTACATCACTTAGATTAACTTGCTCCCCATGAGATCCATTAAATTCATCAAACACCACGTCACAAGTTTCTACAACACATCCATTGGATTTGTTGTATACTCTATAGGCGTGAGAGGTTGATCCATAGCCAACAAATATGCCCTCAATTGTTTTGGACTGAAATTTTCCTAACCGTTCTCTTTTATTGAGGATGAAACATTTGCACCCAAATACATGAAAGTACTTGACATTCGGCTTGTTCCCACTTAGGAGCTCGTATGAAGTCTTTTCCAATATAGTGCGGAGGAAGAGCCGGTTTGATGCATGGCATGCAGTATTGACAGCCTCGGCCCAAAAACTGTGTGGCGACTTGTATTCGTCCAACATGGACCTTGCCATCTCCACAAGAGTACGGTTCTTCCTTTCGGCTACACCATTTTGTTGAGGAGTGTATGGAGCTGAATATTGATGCTCAATCCCTTCATCACTAAGAAATTTATCCAGGGTGTAGTTCTTGAACTCAGAGCCATTTTCACTTCTTATTGCCAAGATGTCTTTATCAAACTTGCATTGTGCTTGCTTGCCAAAATCAATGAAGGTAATCTTCGTCTAGTCCTTGGATTTGAGGAAAAACACCCATGTATATCTTGAGTAATCATCAACAATGACAAGCCCATACTTTTTCCCACCAAGACTATCACATGAAGGGGGCCCAAAAAGATCCACATGAAGGATCTCCAAAGGCCTTGAAGTAGACACGATATTCTTGGGTGGGTGCTTTGATAAATGTTGTTTCACGACTATGCATGCACTACACACACGATCATTCTCAAAAGAGACATTGGTTAGTCCAAGGATGTGATTACCCTTTAAGAGATCTTGAAGATTTCTCATGTCGACATGGGCTAGCCGGCGATGCCATAGCCACCCCTTGTCGACCTTGGCCATTAGACAAGTTGCATGGAATGTGCTCTCTTTCGAGAAATCAACTGTGTAAAGGTTGCCATCCAACTCTCCAACAAAGGCCACTTCGAGAGTATCTCTCTTAAAGACCCTCACACCCGTTAGTCCAAAGAGTGTATCATAGCCAAGATAAGCCAATTGGCAAACGGAAAGAAATGGTATTTAAGGGATTGGACAAGCATGAAATTTGCAAGAGACATGTCATTTGTAATAGCCACCTTGCCCAACCCGAGTACCTGTCCTTTTGATCCTCCAACAAACATAATGCTCATAAATGGTTGAATAGCTTCCATGAAATTGTAGAGCAATTTGCTATCTCTGGTCTATGATTGGTACATCCACTATCGATCACCCATTTTACTCCACCAGAGAAAGCAACCTACACACAATTATGACTTGGTTAGAGGCACCCATTTTGCAATGGGACCTCTCAAGTTAGTCACAAGGGTCTTAGGGACCCAAATAGCATAGAAATGGAATGCAATTCGAGGACCAACGAATTTTGCATAAACTTCTCCATCCTTAGTTTTACGGAGTACATAGGATGGAGGCATGAACTCTTTTGGCTTGTTGAGAGTGGGCATGCCCCTTGTGGCCTTTCCACTCACAACCTTACCTTTCTCCTTGTACCCTTCTCGTACAAATGTTTCTTTTAGAGGAGTGGTGCACATTTGAGAAGATGTCTTCTTCTTGCTTGTGCTTGGGTCAAACCCAAGCCCCTCTTTGGCAAACACCTCATTGTGTTGGCTCAATACCTCATCAAGGTTCTTTTGTCCTTGAGCACATGTCATGAGACCTTTCTCGAGTTGAGCCTTAAGAAAGCGATTCTCCTCAAGAATAGATGCTTGGTCACTACTGGAGTTAGTAGTACAAGCATCAACATTGATAATAGGAGAAGAGTAATCCTTGGCTAGAGTTTCAATATAAGTTAGCTTGAGCGTCTCAAAACTCTTTGTAAGAAGGGTGAGTTCTTCTTCCTTAGTCTTGAGGGACACGGATAGAAGCTCACAATCCTTAGAGAGAGAAGCATGAGACTTCACAAGCTTACTTTTATCATTCATCAACTCTTCGCAAGAGTCCTTAGCCTTTTTCAAGGAGGCAAGATCTATAGCATGAACATCAATGTTTGCACCAATTTTCAAGCATAGTTCATCATTTCATGCTTCCTCATATTGGACTTTCTGCTCAAGGATTTCATATTTTTCCTTTTCCTCAGTTATGAGGGTTTTGAGTTCCTTAATGGTGACGGTGTGCATACCCACCATCTCCATAAGCATGCAAAACATAGTGAGCTTCTTTCCTTTGAGCGAGCACATGACCTTATTTAATTTTGCAAACATAGGGTCATCTATATCATTCATATAATTATCCTCCGCATCAAGATACTCATCACTAGGAGTAGAAGGAGTGAAAAGAGGAGGGTTTGATTGTGGGGTTACCTTGACCTTGTTAGGAGATTTTTCATCCTCTCCATCTTCTACCACGACCTTCGCCATAAGGCACTTGTGAGCATTGCCCTTGTAGTCTTTCATGTAGTTGTAGGTGACAACCTCACCACTCTTGTTGACTAGCCTCAAGGTGTTCTGAGAATCTTGAGCTACTCCGGTAACACCATTAACATCATCCGGATCAGATTCTTCATGAGCAACCATTGCTTTCCCATCTCTCTTCTTGAGCTTGGAGTTCAGAGGATTTGGCAACTTTTTCTTGGGAAAGGTCTTGGGAAACCTTGGTTTATCTTCTCTCTTCTCATAAGGGAATTCATTGGAGAAGTGGTTGGTTTCTTCACAGTTGTAGCATTTCCTCACTTTCTTCTTCTGGAATCTTCCCTTGAATTTTCCCGCGCTAAACTTCTTGACAAAGAGAGCAATGTCTTCATATGAAGGACTCTCATCGGAGTCAATCTCATCACCATCTTTCTCATCATCATCATCTTCTTCTTCACTTTGCTCTTCTTCACATATATGCTTGGCCTTCAATGCAAGGTTGATCTTTGATGTTGGGGTACCGCGCATGGCAAGATGCTTTGTGGCATTTGCCTTTGATTCTTCAAATAGTTTGAACGTGGATACGATGTCATCCGGGGTGATTTCGTTGAATCCATGGTGTTGTCTTATGTTCCACACCATTTGGTGATGATAAGGAGCAACTTGTCCACGAGAAACCTCTTAGTCAAGTTGAATCCATCTTGCGTCTTGTCACAATCACAAGACTCAATGTCAGCGGTGAGAGTCATGAGACGCTCAAGGAGCTGCGTGGGGGATTCACCTTTTTCCATACAAAAGTTTTGCAATTGACCCTTGGCAATTTCATATTGAGCTATGAATTTGTACTAAACTATGTAATTCTGGATCATGCGATAATATTCATCGGTGTTGTGTATGCTAGCAAGTTGACCAAGGGGCTAGCATGGTAAGCATGGAGACTCAAACCTTAACGAGTTTGGTCATTACATCCTGCAGTGATCTATATGATAAGTTGTTAGTTTATGACATCTTGGTTTCTGATGAGCGCAAGTTTCCATCATTAATGGTCTTGCCAAGTAGAATGAAGGAGAGATGAGTACTAAAGCAACTCTTTATGCCTTCCATTCCCAAACTATGCTGCATTTGTGTCTTATGGGCTTAACATATACTTGTATAACTGAACTGTGATGCATTTGTGCGTGGTGGACATGAACTATACTTGTATGAATGAACGCTTTTCTACCTTTTGTACATGAATATGGTGAATTATGCATTCCCAATTTGAATATGGTGAATTGTGACATATATCATCTATATTTTAGATAAATATATTATCTCACATATAGGTGAGATATGCAGTTAGAATATGTCAAATATATGTGTTGGGGAATGTGGTAATTTAAAAAAAATCCTACGCACACGTAGGATCATGGTGATGCATAGCAATGAGAGGGGAGAGTGTCGTCCACGTACCCTCATAGACCATAAGCGGAAGCGTTATGACAACGCGATTGATGTAGTCGTACGTCTTCACGATCGACCGATCCTAGTACCGAACGTACGACACCTCCGCAATCTGCACACGTTCAGCTCGGTGACGTTCCACGAACTCACAATCCAGCAGAGTGTTGAGGGAGAGCTTCGTCAGCATGATGGCATGATGATGGTGATGATGATGCTACCGACACAGGGCTTTGCCTAAGCACTACAACAATATGACCGAGGTGGATTATGGTGGAGGGGGCACCGCACACGGCTAAGAGATCAATGATCAACTTGTGTGTCTATGGGGTGCCCCCTCCCCCGTATATAAAGGAGTGGAGGAGGGGGAGGGCCGGCCCTGTGTGGCATGCCCTGGAGGAGTCCTAGTCCCACCGGGAGTAGGATCCCCCCCTTCCCTAGTTGGACTAGGAGAGAAGGAAGGGGGAGAGAGGGAGGAAGGAAAGGAGGGCCGGCCCCCCATCCAATTTGTATTGGGCTTGTGGGGTGCGCCCTCCACCTGGCCGCCTCCTCCTCTCTCCCACTATGACCCAATAAGGCCCATATACTTCCTGGGGGGTTCCGGTAAGCTCCCGGTACTCCGGTATATGCCCGAACTCACCCGGAACCATTCCGATGTCCAAACACAGGCTTCTAATATATCAATCTTCATGTCTCGACCATTTCGACACTCCTTGTCATGTCCGTGATCACATCCGGGACTCTGAACTACCTTCGGTACATCAAAACACATAAACTCATAATACAAATCGTCATCGAACGTTAAGCGTGCGGATATAGGACCTTGAGAAGAGGTGTCTAGAGGGGGGGGGGGTGATTAGACACTAAGTACCAAAGTTGCAATTTTTAAAGATCTTAAATTTAAGTGGAGTTTAGGCACAAGTTTAACATTCACGATACATAACAAGCAAGCATGCAAAGAGTATATGAGCAGCGGAAAGTAAAGCATGCAACTTGCAAGAATGTTAAGGGAAGGGTTTTGGAGGATTCAAATGCAATTGGAGACACGGATGTTTTTGGCGTGGTTCCGATAGGTGGTGCTATCATACATCCACGTTGATGGAGACTTCAACCCACGAAGGGTAACGGTTGCGCGAGTCCACGGAGGGCTCCACCCACGAAGGGTCCACGAAGAAGAAACCTTGTCTATCCCACCATGGTCGTTGCCCACGAAGGACTTGCCTCACTAGCGGTAGATCTTCACGAAGTAGGCGATCTCCTTGCCCTTACAAACTCCTTGGTTCAACTCCACAATCTTGTCGGAGGCTCCCAAGTGACACCTAGCCAATCTAGGAGACACCACTCTCCAAGAAGTAACAAATGGTGCGTTGATGATGAACTCCTTGCTCTTGTGCTTCAAATGATAGTCTCCCCAACACTCAACTCTCTCTCATAGGATTTGGATCTGGTGGAAAGAGGATTTGAGTGGAAAGCAACTTGGGAAGGCTAGAGATCAAGATTCATATGGTAGGAATGGAATATCTTGGTCTCAACACATTAGTAGGTAGTTCTCTCCCAGAAATAGGATGCTGGAAGTGTAGGCTTGTTCTGATGGCTCTCTCCATGAATGAAGAGGAGGTGGAGGGGTATATATAGCCTCCACACAAAATCTAACCGTTACACACAATTTGCCAAACTCGGTGGGACCGAATTGAGAAACTTGGTCGGACCAATTCAGCAAATCTAGTGACCGTTAGGATTTTCGGTGGGACCGAAATGCAACTCGGTAGGACCGATATGGTTAGGGCTAGGGCATAACGTAATCTCGGTGAGACCGATTACACAAACTCGGTGAGACCGATTTTGGTAATTAGCTAAGCAGAGAGTTGGTCAGGCAAACTCGGTTGGACCAATTACTCAAACTCGGTGGGACCGATTTTGGTAATGAGTCAACCAGAAAGTTTGCATTGTAATCTCGGTAGTACCGATTGCTCAAACTCGGTGAGACCGATTTTGATAATGGACATACACAGAGAGATTACAATCCCATCTCGGTGAGACCGACATCCCTATCGGTGAGACCGATTTGCCTAGGGTTTGTGGCAGTGGCTAAGACATCCAAACTCGATGGCGCCCGATAGAAAGAATCAGTGGGGCCGAGTTTGACTTTAGGTTTAGGACATATGCGTGGAAGTGGGAAAGTAGTTGAGGATTTTGGAGCATATCACTAAGCACTGTGAAGCAAGAAACTCATTAAGCAACACCTCATCCCTCCATGATAGTATTGGCTTTTCCTATAGACTCAATGTGATCTTGGATCACTAAAATGTAAAATGAAGAGTCTTGAGCTTTAAGCTTGAGCCAATCCTTTTTCCTTAGCATCTTGAAGGAGTTCCCACATCCTTTAGTCCATTCCACTCCATTGTTGAACTTATCTGAAACATACTAGATAAAAGTGTTAGTCCAACAAGAGATATGTTGACATTAATTACCAAAACCACCTAGGGAGCACTTGTGCTTTCAGCGGACCCTACGGGTTTGAGAACTATGTAGACATGACCGAGACACGTCTCCGGTCAATAACCAATAGCGGAACCTGGATGCTCATATCGGTTCCTACATATTCTATGTAGATCTTTATCGGTTAAACCGCATAACAACATACGTTGTTCCCTTTGTCATCGGTATGTTACTTGCCCGAGATTCGATCGTTGGTATCTCAATGCCTAGTTAAATCTCGTTACCAGCAAGTCCCTTTACTCGTTCCGTAATACTTCTTCCCGCAACTAACTCATTAGTCACAATGCTTGCAAGGCTTATAGTGATGGATATTACCGAGAGGGCCCAGAGATACCTCTCCGAAACACGAAGTGACAAATCCTAATCTCGATCTATGCCAACCCAACAAACACCTTCGAAGACACCTGTAGAGCACCTTTATAATCACCCTTTTACATTGTGACGTTTGGTAGCACACTAAGTGTTCCTCCGATATTTAGGAGTTGCGTAATCTCATAGTATGAGGAACTTGTATAAGTCATGAAGAGAGCAGTAGCAATGAAACTGACACGATCATAATGCTAAGCTAACAGATGGGTCATGTCTGTCACATCATTCTCCTAATGATGTGATCCCGTTCATCAAATGACAACACATGTCTATGGTTAGGAAACATAACCATCTTTGATTAACGAGCTAGTCAAGTAGAGGCATACTAGGTACTATAAGTTTTGTCTATGTATTCACACATGTACTAAGTTTCCGGTTAATACAATTCTAGCATGAATAATAAACATTTATCATGATATAAGGAAATATAAATAACAACTTTATTATTGCCTCTAGGGCATATTTCTTTCAGTCTCCCACGTGCACTAGAGTCAATAATCTAGATCACATCACCATGTGATTAACACCAATAGTTCACATCACCATGTGATTAACACCCATAGTTCACATCGTCATGTGACCAACACCCAAAGGGTTTACTAGAGTCAATAATCTAGTTCACATCGCTATGTGATTAACACCCAAAGAGTACTAAGATGTGATCATGTTTTGCTCGTGAGAGAAGTTTAGTCAACGGGTCTGTCATATTCAAAGCCGTATGTATTTTGCAAATATTCTATGTCTACAATGCTTTGCATAGAGCTACTCTAGCTAGTTGCTTCCACTTTCAATATGTATCCATATTGAGACTTCGAGTCATCTGTATCGGTGTAAAATCTTGCATCGACGTAACTCTTTAAGACAAACTCTTTATCACCCCCATCACCGAGAAACATTTCCTTAGTCCTCACTAAGGATAATTTTGACCGCTGTCCAGTGATCTACTCTTAGATCACTATTGTACCCCCTTGCCAAACTCATGGTAAGGTACACAATAGGTTTGGTACACAGCATAGCATACTTTGTTCTCTTTCTATCTTCTGCCATGGTCGGGCTTTGAGACTTACTCAACTTTACACCTTGTAATACAGACAAGAACTCCTTCTTTGACTGATCCATTTTGAACTCTTTCAAAAAATTGTCAATGTATTTACTCATTGAAAAATCTTATCAAGCGTCTTGATATATCTCTATAGATCTTGTCGGGGATATTACTCACGGTGTAACCTGTCGGATGTATGACCTGGCTAGAGCTTGGCGCCTCACTAGCGACCTGCCCGGACTTGGCGGTTTACGGGCAACCTGCCTGAACATTGCGACTCACTAGTGACCCAGCGGGCGGGTCAGCCGGATGACAAGGCCTAAGGACCAGAAGGCCGGCTCATGCTATGGTGGGCTGGTTTACGAGGAAAGACACAAGGAGTTTTCCCTTAAGGGGGCAGACTAGGATTCCACTTGTTATAGAATAGTCCAAGTCCTACTAGGACTCCATATGTAACCCGCCCCTCCAACTTATATAAGGAGGGGCAGGGCACCCCAAGAGGGACAAGCAAAATAATCTCTAAGGCTAGACAAAACTAAAGGGGAGCCGGCTTATGCAGTGTCTCCCTGATGAGCATAATGAGACCTAGCCACAAATAACATGTAGGGCTATTACCAGATGATGTTTCCCGGGGCCCGAAGCTGTCTAAATCCTTGTCTTGTGTGTTGTGTCTCTCGTCCCGATCAACCCCTCTCAAGCTACCGCATAGATGCGTTGGCTTTGTGACTAAGTCCTAACACTAAGGACATCTGCCGTGACAATTCCACGATAGTTGGCGCCCACCGTGGGGCTCACGCACGGTGGTGTTGGGTTCTTGGAGGGATCTCGCCCAGGGATCGAGGAATTTGTGATCTTCCGGATAAAGAAGAGCCTGCATCAACTTCAAGTATATTGGTTCAGATTTATAATCTATGAGATTTGAGTTTAAGAAAAATTAAGGTTGAATCCGTGCGCCGCCGAGTGCGACCTGGCATTCTGTCGGTCCGGAGCTAAATCAATTTTGAGAGCACCACTGCAAGAGGCCAAGTGCAAAAAGGAGTTCCATCTGTATGGATGAAAATCATTAAGTTGTGGTTATTTTTTGGGTCTGATTCGCCAAGTTGTCGACGCCGCGTACAGTATTTGCCGAGACGGTCAAATTTTTCCATCACATCAAGCATCACAGCTTAATGGTTTCAAAGACTGGTGTACTTCTCGACTAGTATATCATCTGAAGCCAAATCGGTTTTGTTTGGTCAACTCTGATTGCTACAAGGAATCTACCAGGAGGTTAAGTCAAAAAAAAGAGCATGATTTGCCTTATGTGAACATACAAGATTCCAACACCTGATCGGTTTGACAAGTCAACACCAAGCTTGGACGAGGCCACGGGCTGAATCTCGGCTTCCGTTTTCATCTCTGAACCTCCATCGCCGGGCGCGTCTCTGACTGCCGCCCGTCCGTGTGGCCCTGCTGGACCGGCACCTCTCCAACTCGTTGACGCCTCAGCTGTGCCTCTTCTCCACTCTGCATGCCTCAGATCTACTCCGCGCGCTACCACCGCTTCAAGCCGCCCTGTTGGCAGCACTGCCTCATCGCGAGTTGCTGCTCCCACCCAATTCCGTCTCTAAACCGCCGGCCTCGCTTTTTCCACCAAGAGCCGTCGCGGCCCCGGCCGGAGTAGGCCTCGGGCCGCCCCCGCCTGTGAGTTGTTGCCTCCACCGGCGTCGCCCCTGCAGCTGCGCCAAGCCGCTGCAGCGACCCGCCATGCCTTGAGCCGCCCCGCTACTGTGGTCTTGATCCACCGCCGCATTTTGAGTCGCCGTTGTACCTCGTCGGCGTCCTTCTGTTGTAGTTTGCGTGCACCAAGCCGCAGCTCTGGGTCACTTTCCACGCGCCGGCTGTTTTTGTTGTTTCTGTCATTGCCTAGGCCGCCTACCTTCTGCATTGACAGCCGCCCGAGTGGCTTTGTGATGAGCCGCGACGGGTGAAGGATCATCCCCAGCCGGTTTTCTCACTGACAATCAAGACATAGGCCAAGTTGCGCTCGGTACTAAACCAGTGTTCGAGCGTACTCACCCGTATGGAGGATAGCTCAAGTGACAAAAGATGTGCCTCAAAGATGTTGTGGAATCTGTCCCAGAAACTGACAGAGTGGCTTCGAGTTTTTCTTGCTCTATTCTACAAACAAATGAGAACAAGGAAGGAAGGACTTGGAAGAAACCTTGGATAGAATTTGTGCTGAAGCCTGGGAAGTTTTTACGCAAGGGATACATGATTTTTTCTCTAAGACAGAGCCGCGGCCACCTGAGAGCTGCCGTTGTGGCATGCCCTGTTGACCCGCCTTGTTGCTCGCTTCCACGTCCTTCTACTAGGACCCGCTGCCGTCGTCGCGGTTACGCCCCAAGTTGCCGGTTTGTCTGAGCCTCCATGGCTAATTGAGTCCCTGGTCTGCCTGAGCCGCCTCTGTTGCGCTGAACAGGTCATCCATCATCCGAACAATCAGGTGATATCTATCCATTTAAATTTATTTTATTAGCATATATTGCTTTTTGTCAAAGAACAATTACTCTGGCTTGCGATGTTTTTTATGCAGGTTGATTGTTCACTGCAAGAGCGATGTACGTGTCATGGATATATAGATCGCGCCACCACTATCATACGCTAGCATATCACAATGCCATGATACTTGATGAATATATGTGCAAGCCGCCGCCTATGCGGCCCAGTTTATATCAACATGACTAGGACGAACCGCCCGTCCGCGCGGTTTTACCGCACCTGCGATCGACTTGCCCGTCTGCACCTGCTTACAACGTCATAGCCGGCTCATCTTTCTGTGCCGCCTTTGATGCTACGGTCGTCTTTGCCGTCCGTCTCTCGCGGGCTGGTCTTCATCAATACACCGGGCCGCATCTATCTGCATGAGCTGTTTATTGAGTATAAAGCCAGTCACTGCTTGCGTAGCTCGGTTTTCTACCAACAACTCTGGAGCAAACTATCATGTATTATAAACCGTCGTCTGCATTGGATGGCCCAATGGGCAGGCGCACAAGTCGCCGCCACTATAGTTTGGGTAACCTCAAATAACCAGTTGGAAGGAACCATTGGCTGAGTTGCTGACACGGCTCATACAAGATCATTTATAACCCGCCACAGTCACCTCAACCTCTTGTGGGTTCACATCGCGCTATCAACACCCATGATATACACCTTATGCTATTGTCAAAATGGAGAATCTCAAAGCTAACTCCTCGAGTCGTCTTGAGACTCGGGGGCTACAATGACATGACTCGCCATCATTGGCCGGTTTCAATGAATTCAAGAACTCTGGGTCATTGAAGGGAAAAATAACCCGGTCCCGGAGATTACTGCTAGATCGATGAAAATTTAAAGACCGTCAAAAAGTTTCCGGCTCAAAATGAAGAATCCGGCTCAAGGGAAATCTGTCTCCCACAAAGCACTGAAGCTCTCAGTATCTGGTACACAATCCGGCTCAAGGGATATCTGTCACCCACAAAGCTCTGAAAGCTCTCAAATCCGGTCTAAAATTCTGGTTCAAAGTAATCCATCTCTCGCAAGTTCGAGTTCTCAGGAAAAATTAAAGGTTTCCAAAGAGAATTTGCTGCTATGATGCACGATTCAAACATGGGTATCCTGCCTTATGGGTTTATCTTCATATGATCACTTGGGGGCTTCCTGCTCATCGAGCATAGCTGTCGGTACCCTCTTGATCGGCGCAATTCCAAAACATCATGATCACTTGGGGGCTTCTTGTTCAAACAGAAGTCGTATTCGAACCAAAGAGAACATAGCTATCGGTACCCTCTTGATCGGCACAATGCCAAACTCACTAGGGGGCTTCTTGATCGTATTCGAATCATAGCTTAACCCCTTTTGGGTCCGACTTTGATCGTATTCGAATCAGAGTCGTTAAAAAACTCTCAAGGTCATTTGGGGGCTTCCTGTTCAAACATAGGTCGTATTCGAACCAAAGAGAACATAGTTGTCGGTACCCTCTTGATCGGCGCAACGCCAAAGCCACTGGGGGCTACATGATCGTATTCGAATCCTAGCTTAACCCCTTTGGAACGGTTTACTGATCGTATTAGAATCAGAAGCCTCAATTTTTCTTTTTAATTGGCTTAAGTTTTTTGAAAGCAATCTTTAATTTTGTCTTGAGATTTTTTTTGTTCAGATCTAAGTATAATTGTGGTTTCTATTTAACCCGGCTTGGCTTTGGACGATAAGTCGTCAGCATATGACAATCATCAAACACTTGGAAGGTTTGGCTTTTAATTTTTGGGTTATCACCCTTACTGCACAGGTATCATAAGTCGACAGTATGATTCAATATCACAGGTATGGTATTGTTTATTATGTTTAAACCGGTCCTGGCTATGGACTTTAAGTCATTGGTATATTTTGGATTGCGCCATTGGAATCATGCGCTTATTAATCATTGGATTATTGCCCTTATTGGATATGGCAATGTAAGCCAGCAGTATGAGCCAATTCTACAGGTATGTTTTCCTGATTATATAAATATGCGAGGTTGGATGACCTGCCCTGGCTTTTGACGTTAAGTCGCCAGTATGTTTAGGCTTGAATGGCCTTAATCCTAGTCTTTTCCATAATTTCATGAAGATTATATTATGTTTTGGGTTGTTACCTGCCCTGGCTTTGACGTTAAGTCGCCAGGGCATATGTTGTTTAAACTCTATGAAGGATTTGCAAAAATATGACTTATATAAATGATTAAGTTCAAGCTCATTATCAAAATTGATGCTTCAAAATGATTATCTGTTCTGGATTTTCTCAAAGGCTATAAACCGCCGGGTTATAAAAATTCCGGCTTACAATGAATGCGCATTAAGTCGCCATCGACCAAGAGCCACCGAGTATTTAAACATTGGATTTACTTGTCAACAGATAAGGTATTCAAAGTCGCCTTGGCGCAATGGCTATTATTTTATCAATGGATATGATTTATTCTACAATGGAAGGAATAGTCCCGAATCGCTGCAGGCTTACCGCCCGGCACTTGGGGGCTATATTATTCAAATTGAGATTATGTCAAATATGCAAGTCCCATGTCACTGCCTGCATGCACCATGGCACTTTGGGGCTAATGCAAAATCATTTTTTGCTCAAAGTTATTGAAGACCCAACTCATCACATTGTACTGAGCCAGCCCTTGGGTCTACCAATTGCTCCTGTCAAAACTTCAAGGTACACAAGCCTTAATCCATTATATTGAAAAGGTCCACTATTCAATTGGTAGAGTACAAAGCTCTTATCCTTGTGGACGTGGGTTCAAGCCCCATGGTGGAGATTACATCATATGATGTTATTATCAATGAATTATATACCAAAGTCCCTGCTCATTATTGCATAATGACCCGGCCCTTGGGGGCTACACTGGTTGAAGTTTTTATGAGCATAAGGCAATTACAAGTCCCAGGTTGCTGCAAGTATGACAACCCGGCACTTGGAGGCTACAGGTGATATGCGTATAAGGGAGGGATAACTTCAAATTCTCAGTTTTGAGCAAAACAGGTACTATATTATTATTGGAAAAATCTGCAAATTTTATGACCCGGTGTCACCATAAGATTGACCTGGCATCAGCAACAATTACATGGCCCGACATCATTTGTTTATAAACCGGACATTTTGGCAATCATAAATCGGCAAGATCTACATCTTTAAGTCGGCTGAGTATTGGTTGAATATTTCAAGACCAATATTTTTGTCAAATCAGAGCATTGAAGGCCGACTCAAATGGATTATTTCTTATAATATTTCTCTACAAGAGCCAATGTTAGCAAATTGGTTATGAAGCTGGTCTATTGACCGGGATTTTTTTAGAAGAAGTGCCCAGATTTTTTGCATTAGAAAAGTTTGAACATGTCTATTAAAGGAGATTTTCTATGAGATCATGGACACATATCAAGGAGGAAATGACAAGGACTTAAGGATGATCAGGTGCCGGCTCATGAGAACTTTTAAACCGGAGCACAACCTGTCAAAATTTTTCTTGTGTTTATTTTGCAGCATAAGTTTACCATGGATAAATCCAAGCTAAACTGGGGACTAATGTCGGGAATATTCCCAGCGGTGTAACCCGCCGGATGTATGACCTGGCTAGAGCTTAGCGACTCACTGGCGACCCCTCCGGACTTGGCGGTTTACGGGCAACCCGCATGAATATTGCGACTCACTTGTGACCCGGCGGGCGGGTCAGACGGATGACAAGGCCCAAGGACCAGAAGGCCGCCTCATGCTATGGTGGGCCGGTTTATGAGGAAAGACACAAGGAGTTTTCTCTTAAGGGGCAGACTAGGATTCCACTTGTTATAGAATAGTCCAAGTCCTACTAGGACTCCATATGTAACCCGCCCCTCCAACTTATATAAGGAGGGGCAGGGCACCCCAAGAGGGACAAGCAAAATAATCTCTAAGGCTAGACACAACTAAAGGGGAGCCGGCTTATGTGGCGTCTCCCTAATGAGCATAATGAGACCTAGCCACAAACAACATGTAGGGCTATTATTGGATGATGTTTCCCAGGGCCCGAAGCTGTCTAAATCCTTGTCTTGTGTGTTGTGCCTCTCATCCCGATCAACCCCTCTCAAGCTACCACATAGATGCGTTGGCCTCGCGACTAAGTCCTGACACTAAGGACATCTGCCGTGACAATTCCACGACAGATCTTAATGCCCAATATGTAAGCAGCTTCACCAAGATCTTTCATTGAAAAACTCTTATTCAAGTATCCATTTATGCTATCCAGAAATTCTATATCATTTCCAATCAACAATATGTCATCCACATATAATATTAGAAACGCTATAGAGCTCCCACTCACCTTCTTGTAAATACAGGCTTCTCCAGAAGTAAGTATAAAACCATATGCTTTGATTAACTCATCAAAGATATATTCCAACTCCGAGATGCTTGCACCAGTCCATAGATGGATCATTGTAGCTTACACACCTTGTTAGTACCTTTAGGATCGACAAAGCCTTCTGGTTGCATCATATACAACTCTTCTTTAAGAAATATCCATTTAAGGAATGCAGTTTTGACATCCATTTGCCAGATTTCATAAAATCTGGCAACTGCTAACATGATTCGGACAGATTTAAGCATCGCTACAGTTGATAAAATCTCATTGTAGTCAACACATTGAACTTGTCAAAAAAACATTTTTGCAACAAGTCAAGCTTTGTAGATAGTAACACTACTATCAACGTCCGTCTTCCTCTTGAAGATCCATTTATTCTCAATGGCTTGCCGATCATCGGGCATGTCTACCAAAGTCCACACTTTGTTCTCATACATGGATCCCATCTCAGATTTCATGATCTTAAGCCATTTCATGGAATCTGGGCCCATCATCGCTTCCTCATAGTTCATAGGTTCATCATGGTCTAGTAACATGACTTCCAGAATAGGATTACCGTACCACTCTGGTGCAGGTCTTACTCTGGAAGACCTACGAGGTTTGGTAGTAACTTGATCTGAAGCTTCATGATCATCATCATTAGCTTCCTCACTAATTGGTGTAGGAATAACGGGAACTGATTTCTGCGATGAACTACTTTCCAATAAGGGAGCAGGTACAATTACCTCATCAAGTTCTACTTCCCTCCCACTCACTTCTTTCGAGAGAAACTCCTTCTCTAGAAAGGATCCATTCTTAGCAACAAAGATTTTGCCTTGAGATCCGTGATAGAAGGTGTACCAAATAGTTTCTTTTGGGTATCCTATGAAGACGCACTTCTCCGATTTGGGTTTGAGCTTATCAGGTTGAAGCTTTTTCACATGAGCATCACAGCCCCAAACTTTCAGAAACGACAACTTTGGTTTCTTACCAAACCATAGTTCATAAGGCGTCATCTCAACGGATTTTGATGGTGCCCTGTTTATCGTGAATGTAGCTGTCTCTAATGCATAACCCCAAAACGATAGTGGTAACTTGGTAAGAGACATCATAGATCGCACCATATCCAATAAAGTGCGGTTACGACATTTGGACACACCATTATGTTGTGGTGTTCCATGTGGCGTGAGCTGTGAAACTATTCCACATTGTTTTAAGGGACATTTACATCTGTGCCCCTAACTCGAACCCACTACTCAGATTTGCCCCTAATTTTGAAGCATGCTCAAATTTGCCCCTCCGCTGTTAGGTCACTACTCAGAAATGCCCTTCCGTACAATACTCTAGCACTTCCCGTCCAATACTGTAGCACTTTCCGTCTGCTACAGTACACATGGGTCTCTGACGGTCAAAGGCCTTTGACTGGATGGAAGGGCATTTCTGAGTAGTGACTTAACGGTAGAGGGGCAAATTTGAGCATGCTTTGAAATTAGGGGCAAATCTGAGTAGGTGGTTCGAGTTAGGGGCAGAAATGCAAATGGCCCTTGTTTTAAATGAAGGCCAAACTCGTAACTCAAATATTCTCCTCTACGATCAGATCATAGAAACTTTATTTTCTTGTTATGATGATTCTCCACTTCACTCTTAAATTCTTTGAACTTTTCAAATGTTTCGGACTTGTGTTTCATTAAGTAGATATACCCATATCTGCTCAAATCATCTGTGAAGGTTAGAAAATAACGATACCCGCCATGAGCATCAACACTCATTGGACTGCATACATTGGTATGTATTATTTCCAATAAGTCACTAGCTCGTTCCATTGTTCTGGAGAACGGAGTTTTAGTCATCTTGCCCATAAGGCACGGTTTGCAAGCATCAGATGATTCATAATCAAGTGATTCCAAAAATCCATCTTTCTAGAGTTTCTTCATGCACTTTACACCGATATGACCCAAACGGTAGTGCCACAAATATGTTGCACTATCATTATTAACTTTGCATCTTTTGGCATCAATATTATGAATATGTGTATTACTATGATCAAGATTCAATAAACCATCAATATTGGGTGTATGACCATAGAAGGTTTTATTCATGTAAACAGAATAACAATTTATTCTCTGTCTTAGATGAATAATCGTATCGCAATAAACATGATTTAATCATATTTTATGCTCAACACAAATACCAAATAACATTTATTTAGGTTCAAGATTAATATCGAAAGTATAGGGAGAGTGTGATGATGATCATATCAATCTAGGAACCACTTCCAACATACATCGTCACTTCACCCTCAACTAGTCTCTATTTATTCTGTAACTTCTATTTTGGGTTACTAATCTTAGCAACCGAACAAGTATCAAATACCAAGGGGATACTATAAACACTAGTAAGGTACACATCAATAAAATGTATATCAAATATACCCTTGTTCACTTTGCCATCCTTCTTATCCACTAATTATTCAGGGCATTTCCGCTTCAAGTGACCATTTCCTTTGTAGTAGAAGCACTCAGTTTCAGGCTTTGGTCCAGCTTTGGGCTTCTTCACGGGAGTGACAACTTGCTTGCCATTCTACTTGAAGTTCCCTTCTTTCCCTTTGGCCTTTTCTTGAAACTAGTGGTCTTGTCAATCATCAACACTTTGATGCTCTTTCTTGATTTCTACCTTCGTTGATTTCAGCATCACGAAGAGCTGGGGATTCGTTTTCGTCATCCCTTGCATACTATAGTTCATCACGAAGTTCTAGTAACTTGGTGATGGTGCCTAGAGAACTCTGTCAATCACTATCTTATCTGGAAGATTAACCCCCACTTGATTCAAGCGATTGTAGTACCAAGACAATCTGAGCACATGCTCACTGCTTGAGCTATTCTCCTCCATCTTTTAGCTATAGGACTTGTTGGAGACTTCATATCTCTCAACTCGGGTATTTGCTTGAAATATTAACTTCAACTCCTGGAACATACCATATGGTCCATGACGTTCAAAACGTCTTGGAAGTCCCAATTCAAAGCCGTTAAGCATGGTGCACTAAACTATCAAGGAGTCGTCGTATTGAGCAAGCCAAACATTCATAACGTCTGCATCTGCTCCTGCAATAGGTTTGTCACCTAGCGGTGCATCAAGGACATAATTCTTCTGTGTAGCAATGAGGATAAACCTCTGATCACGGACCCAGTCCACATCATTGCTACAATCATCTTTCAACATAGTTTTCTCTAGGAACACGCGTAAAAACATAGGGAAGCAACAACACGAGCTATTGATCTGCAACATTATTTTCAAAATACTATCGGGACTAAGTTCATGATAAATTAAAGTTCAATTAATCATATTACTTAAGAACTCCAACAAAGATAGACATCCTTCTAGTCATCTAAATGATCACATGATCCAAATCAACTAAACCATGTCCGATCATCACGTGAGATGGAGTAGTTTTCAATGGTGAACATCACTATGTTGATCATATCTACTATATGATTCACGCTCGACCTTTCGGTCTCAAGTGTTCCGATCATCACGTGGTGTCTCAGCATGAAGAACTATCGCAATGGTGCATATACTCAGGGAGAACACTTATACCTTGAAATTTAGTAAGGGATCATCTTATAATGCTACCGTTGTACTAAGCAAAATAAGAAGCATAAAAGATAAACATCACATGTAATCAAAATATGTGACACGATGTGGCCATCATCATCTTGTGCCTTTGATCTCCATCTGCAAAGTACCGTTATGATCTCCATTGTCACCGGCATGACACCATGATCTCCATCATCTTGATCTTTATCAATGTGTCGTCACATGGTCGTCTCGCCAACTATCGCTTTTGCAACTATTGCTATCGCATAGCGATAAAGTAAAGCAATCATATGGCGCTTGCATCTTATGCAATAAAGAGACAACCATAAGGTTCCTGCCAGTTGCCGATAACTTGAACAAAACATGATCATCACATACAACAATTTATATCTCATCACGTCTTGACCATATCACACCACAACATGCCCTGCAAAAACAAGTTAGACGTCCTCTACTTTGTTGTTGCAAGTTTTACGTGGCTGCTACGGGCTGAGCAAGAACCATTCTTACCTACACATCAAAACCACAACGATATTTCGTCAAGTATATGCTGTTTTAACCTTCAACAAGGACCGGGCGTAGCCACACTCGATTCAACTAAAGTTGGAGAAACTGACACCCGCCAGCCACATGTGTGCGAAGCACGTCGATAGAACCACTCTCGCGTAAGCGTACGTGTAATGTCAGTACGGGCCGCTTCATCCAACAATACCGTCGAATCAAAGTATGTCATGCTGGTAAGCAGTATGACTATTATCGCCCACAACTCACGTGTGTTCTACTCATGCATATAACATCTACGCATAAACCTGGCTCAGATGCCACTGTTGGGGAATGTGGTAATTTCAAAAAAATTCCTACGCACACGCAAGATCATGGTGATGCATAGCAATGAGAGGGAAGAGTGTCGTACATGTACCCTCGTAGACTGTAAGCAGAAGAATTATGACAACGCGTTTGATGTAGTCGTACGTCTTCACGATCGACCGATCCTGGTGAGGGAGTCCTGGATTAGGGGGTGTCCGGATAGCCGGACTGTCATCATCAGCCGGACTATCATCGTCAGCCGGACCCCAAGACTATGAAGATACAAGATTGAAGACTTCGTCCCGTGTCCGGATGGGACTTTCCTTGGCGTGGAAGGCAAGCTTGGCGATACGGATATGTAGATCTCCTACCATTGTAACCGACTCTATGTAACCCTAGCCCTCTCCGGTGTCTATATAAACCGGATGGCTTTAGTCCGTAGGACACAACAACAACCATTACAACAATCATACCATAGGCTAGCTTCTAGGGTTTAGCCTCCTTGATCTCGTGGTAGATCTACTCTTGTAATACCCACATTATCAATATCAATCAAGCAGGACGTAGGGTTTTACCTCCATCAAGAGGGCCCGAACCTGGGTAAAACATCATGTCCCTTGTCTCCTGTTACCATCCGCCTAGACGCACAGTTCGGGACCCCCTACCCGAGATCCGATGGTTTTGACACCGACATTGGTGCTTTCATTGAGAGTTCCTCTGTGTCGTCACCTATAGGCTTGATGGCCTCTTCAATCAACAATGACGCAGTCCTGGGCGAGACTTTTCTCCCCGGACATATTTTCGTATTCAAAGGCTTAGCACTGCGAGCCAATTCGCTTGGCCATCTGGAGCAGATCGAAAGCTACGCCCCTGGCCATCAGGTCAGGTTTGGAAGCCTAAACTTCACGGCCGATATCCGCGGAGACTTGACCTTCGATGGATCCGAGCCGCAGCCGAGCGTGCCGCACTGTCACGATGGGTACGACCTAACTCTACCGCCGGACAGTACCTTGGAGGCCGCACACGAATCCGCTCCGACCCATAGGCCGGAGCCGATCGCGCAGATCGAGGATGGGTGGCTGGACACCGCCTTGGGAGCTGCAACTTCCACGACGATGGAGCCGAACACTGACCTCGTCCCTTATAAAGGTCATGAATCCGAGGTGCCGGACTCCGAACCTCCTGCGCCCCTGCCAATCAAATCTGATTGGGCACCGATCATGGAGTTCACCGCTGCGGACATCTTTCAGCACTCACCCTTCGGTGACATCTTAAATTCGCTGAAGCATCTCTCACTATCCGGAGAGCCCTGGCCGGAGTACGACCAGGATGGTTGGGACGCGGACGACGAATAAATTCAAATCCCACCCACCACCCACTTTGTAGCCACTGTCGATGATCTAACCGACGTACTAGACTACGACTCCGAAGACATCGACGGTATGGACGATGATGCCGGAGACGATCAAGAACCAGCGCCTACAGGGCACTGGAAGACCACCTCGTCATACGATATATACATGGTGGACACCCCAAAAGATGGGGACGACGAAGAAGCAGCGGAGGCAGATTCCTTAAAGAAACAGCCCAAGCGCAAGTATGAACTCGAACGCCCCTCCGAAAGCTAACCAAAACGCAAGTTGCTCCCTCGACTAGAGGAGGAAGCATACAAACCTTCATCACCAGCGCACAATACGGCAGACCGACCACCTCGTGGCCGTGACAGAGAGGCATGTAAGCCCCCCACCAAAATCGTACCCCGGCACCGCTCAAAAAGTATGAAGCCATGGGGGAACGCGCCGGACTTGCAGGATATATTGGAGGACAAGGCAAGACAATCCAGATCTATCTATGGATCACATGGGCGCCCCAAGACCCACGACGAATACCGTCGCACCGGATACAACTACTCCGGCCGGGCCGAACACAGCAGACAACGCTCTCTTGAGCTACGTCGTGATATTGCTCAATATAGAGGCGCCGCACACCCACTATGCTTCACTGACGAAGTAATGGATCATCAAATCCCTGAAGGGTTTAAACCCGTTAACATCGAATCCTATGATGGCACAACAGAACCCGCGGTTTGGATCAAGGATTATCTCCTTCATATCCATATGGCCCGCGGCGACGATCTTCACGCCATCAAATATCTCCCGCTCAAGCTTAAAGGACCGGCTCGGCATTGGCTCAATAGCCTGCCCGCAGAGTCAACTGGGTGTTGGGAGGACCTGGAAGCCGCATTCCTCGACAACTTCCAGGGCACATATGTGCGACCACCAGACGCAGATGACCTAAGCCACATAATCCAGCAGCCAGACGAATCGACCAGACAATTCTGGACACAGTTCTTAACAAAGAAAAATCAAATCGTCGACTGTCCGGATGCAGAGGCCCTCGCTGCCTTCAAACATAACATCCGCGATGAGTGGCTGGCCCGGCACCTAGGACAGGAAAAGCAGAAATCCATGGCAGCCCTCACATCACTCATGACCCGCTTCTGTGCGGGAGAGGATAGCTGGCTAGCTCGCAGCAACAACCTCAGTAAAAATGCTGGCAGTCCAGATACCAAGGACCGCAATGGCAGGTCGCGTCGAAACAAAAAAACGCCGCATTAACAGCGACAACAATGAGGATACGGCAGTCAATGCCGGATTCCGAGGCTCCAAACCCGGTCAACGGAAGAAGCCATTTAAAAGAACCACTCCGGGCCCGTCCAATTTGGACCGAATACTCAACCGCTCTTGCCAAATACATGGCACCCCCGAAAAGCCATCCAACCACACCAACAGAGATTGTTGGGTATTCAAGTAGGCAGGCAAATTAATTGCCGAAAACAATGACAAGGGGCTACATAGCGATGACGAGGAAGAGACCCGGTCGCCGAACAATAGAGGACAGAAGGGCTTCCCCCCACAAGTTCGGACGGTAAACATGATATACGCAACGCATATACCCAAGAGGGAGCGGAAGCGTGCACTAAGGGACGTATATGCGATGGAGCCAGTCGCCCCAAAGTTCAACCCATGGTCCTCTTGCCCGATCACTTTCGATCGAAGAGACCACCCGACCAGTATCCGCCATGGCGGATTCGCCGCATTGGTTTTAGACCCAATCATCGATGGATTCCATCTCACGAGAGTCCTGATGGACGGCGGCAGTAGCCCGAACCTGCTTTATCAGGATACAGTGCGCAAGATGGGCATAGATCCTTCAAGGATTAAACCTACAAAGACGACCTTCAAAGGCGTCATACCAGGTGTTGAGGCCAATTGTACAGGCTCAGTCACACTGGAAGTGGTCTTCGGATCCCCGGATAGTTTCCGAAGCGAGGAGTTAATCTTCGACATAGTCCCGTTCCGCAGTGGCTATCACGCTCTGTTCGGACGAACCGCGTTTGCAAAGTTCAACGCAGTGCCGCATTATGCATACCTCAAGCTCAAGATGCCAGGCCCTCGTGGAGTCATCACGGTCAACAGAAATACGGAACGCTCCCTCCGAACGGAGGAACACACAGCGGCTCTCGCGACAGAAGTACAGAGCAGCCTTTTAAGGCAATTTTCGAGTCCAGCCGTTAAACGACTGGACACGGCCAAACACGCCCGGAGCAACATCAACCAAGACCACCTGGCACGTTCCGAGCACGCGTAGCAATGCGGCCCTAACCCCAACCGTCGCACAATTGCAAGACAAACTCTCCGCGTACATCATTACGCTCTGGAGATACCATGGGCATAGGGGGAGGGGCACGACCACAACAGACCCAGAGTGCGGTTCGACCACACCAGGGGCTCCCAAGTATGTCGCTCTTTTTATCTTTTATTTTTCTTCTTTTTTACACAGGACTCTGCCCGGCGGCGAACCTGCCGAACTCATGATGCAACAGCCAGGGAGGGACAAAGGCTGCGACGAAAACTCAGGTGGTCTCCATTACGAGCATTAAATTTGTTAAATACACCATTCCGCAGCCTACCCCTGGAGGGAGACACCTTTAATTAGTCCAATCCCTTGCTTACCGCACTATTTGTATCATTCGGCACTCATAACAGAACTTCTTGAATAAATAATGCAACACTTTTTGCCCATAATTGCATTACTTTATATATATGTTCATTTACGACATATTGCATCCGTATATTTTGGTACGGCCGAATACACCAGGGGCTTATGTTCCCCGCATTATGGTGTGATAAGTCCGAACACTTTCACAAGTGCGGCACCCCGAACCTATAGCATTATATGAATTGGCTCCGAATCATGTCTTGGGTCAATAGTTGGGTTTGCCCGGCTCCCATGTTTGGCACCTTACGTTCCATTCTGTCGGCTAAGGTAGCACTGGGAGAACCACTGCGATTGTGCCCCGGTTGAGCCGGGTTAACGCCTCAGTGGAGAAAGCTAAAACTGACTGTCATGATAAGGCGAGAGACCGGTCGCTGTTCGAGAGGTCTTTTCGAGTCCCTAAAGACTTATGCCGCTTCGAGCGAAGAACCGGATAATGTCCGGCCAAGGCGTGGATAGCGCCCCGAACTCGGTCTTCCGAATACTAGGGGCTTCGCCGAAATTTAAAATTATAGAATTCTATGGCTAAGTGAGAGTGTTCAAGCATTATAAGTCCGGTTGCCTTGTTCGTTGTGTTGAGCGCCTCCCTAGATGGACCCAAAAATGGGAACAAGAGTGCTCAAGTTTATCCCGAACACCCCAGCACTCGTGGCATGGGGGCTGAAGCCGACGACTTGCCATCTCTCAGATTTAATAAACGGCCGCACAGAAGGTAATATGTTAAATTAATAAGCGTTGCTTAGCGCATATGAACAAAGTTTTCAGCGCACAGGATAACACATTGCGAATTTACTCAATAATTACATCCCTGGGGCACTCATCCGCAATCTTGCGGGCACCCTTCAGGACAGTCTTATAGTACATCTCGGGCGTACGATACTCCTTGCCCGTTGGTGGCGCGTCAGTGATAAGCTTCTCCGCATCCAGCTTGCCCCAATGCACCTTTGCACGGGCAAGGGCCCGACGAGCACCTTCAATACAGACGGAGCGCTTGATAACCTCCACCCAGGGGCACGCATCCACCAACCGCCACACGAGGCCGAAGTAGCTCCCAGGCATGGCCTCTCCGGGCCACAGCCGGACTATGAGGCCCTTCATGGCCTGCTCAGCTACCTTGTGGAGCTCGACTAGCTGCTTCAGCTGGTCGCTAGGGGGCACCGGATGGCCGGCCTCAGCGTACTGAGACCAGAAGACCTTCTCCGTTGAGCTCCCCTCTTTGGCTCGGTAGAATGTGGCGGCATCAGACATGCTGCAAGGCAGATCTGCAAACGCCCCTGGAGAGCTCCGAATTCGGGTAAGTAACACGTAATTTACATTCACATGCTTGCTTTGCATGAAAAATGCCTTACCCGCCGCTATCTTCTTCAACGACTCAATCTCCTGAAGGGACTTATGGGCCTTGGCCTTGGCGGCTTTGGCACTTTCGAGAGCCGAGGCAAGCTCGGACTCTCGAGTCTTTGAGTCACGCTCCAAACTCTCACGCTTTTCCATGAGAGCCTGGAGCTCTTGACGAACCTCCGCCACCCGCGCCTCCTGCTTTTCTCGCTCTACCCGTTCCGCGGCCGCATTGCGTTCGGCCACGGACACGGCCTCCTTCAGGGTTGCCACCTCATTCGTGGCCCCTGCAATACCCACGTTATCCTTGTTATTTTTATCGCAACCTAAATCCTTTTTTGTAAGGTAATAATTCAAAGTGGTGTTACTCACCTTCTTTGTCCTCGAGCTGCTTCTTGGCACGGCCGAGCTCTTGCTCGGACCGTTCGAGCTCCTGCTTCAAAGCACCGACCTCCGCAGTCAGTGCGGCAGAGGTCAGCAGCGCAGCCTGCAACCCATATTGACATAATTTTTTAGCAACCCTATGTATATCTTTTTTAGATCCTCAGTCCGGCTTTTCTTTCCGAACACCGAACCGAGCATGAGGGGCTACTGTCTATGCGGTATTACATTGCATATTTTTAACTTCTTACCTCAAAGCCTGATAGAAGGCTACTGCAGGCTTCGGTCAGCCCGCTCTTGGCGAGCTGTACCTTCTGAATCACCGCACTCATAATAGTGCGGTGTTCTTCCTTGATGGAAGCACCTTTGAGCGCCTCCAACAAGTTGTTCAGCGCCTCCGGTTGGACGAGGGCCGTCGGCGTCACGGTCTTGCCCTTCTTGTGAAGGGGCCGCCGGCCGGACTCCGGAACCACTGCGGGTTCCAACGTGGAGTCCGGCGCAAAGTCCGGGAGGCCGCCTTGTGGCGCCTCCGGAGCCTCCCCCTGATGGGTCCCTTCTTGGCATCGCACCTCGGCGTCCTCAGCGTCGCGAGGGGTGGAGGCGGTCAGGATGGAGTCTACATCCGACGGAGCCAACGACCCGCTCGATGAAGCGGGGGGATCATCATTGGCCGGACTACAGGCAGCGTGCGGCATTAGAATGACACTGTGTGACACAAGAGAAATTGTAAATCATGTAGGAATCCGGATACTTACAATCTCGCCGGAGGCCTGGCCCTCGAGGGCCATTCTTCGTCGCCACCATTGATGTTGGCGGAGCTGTCCGGGGGAATAGTCCTTCCCCTCTTGGACCCTTCGGCCTCCCCTGTTGGGGAAGCCTTCCTCTTCCTCTCTCCCTCCTCTGGGAGAGAGTCCTCTTTCTCCTCCTCGTTTTCGGGGGAGGAGTCCGCCTCGGAGTCGTCGTACACCTGAAAACGGGAACTCTTTCGAGTACCCATGGCCTCCTTCTTGGCCTTCTTCTCCGGCACCACGTGCGGTGCCGGAACCAGCAGCCCCACTAGACGGGCGTCTACTGGGTTTTCTGGTATAGGAGCCGGACAGATGATCTGCTCCGCCTTCCTCATCCAGTCCTGTCAAAGGAAAAGGGGAAATTGAAACCCGCATAGAGTCAAACTATGAATAGAAAGTGTCCCATAAAGGGGTAGAATCACTTACCTCGTCAGCTTGGCGCTGCGAGCGAAATCCGCGATCTTCGGTGGCGGATGCGGGGGCTTCGGCGCCCTTGAAGAGCACTTTCCAGGCATCTTCGTACCTAGTGTCGAAGAGCCTGCTCAAGGTCTGGTGCTGTGCCGGATTGAACTCCCACAATTTAAATGCCCGTTCTTGGCACGGGAGAATCCGGTGGATGAGCATGACCTGGACCACGATTGACAAGCTTGAGCTTCTTGTTCACCAGCCTCTGGATACAAGCTTGGAGTCCGGTCAGCTCCTCCGAATTACCCCAGGTCAGGCCGCTCTCCTTCCAAGAGGAGAGCCGCGTGGGGATCCCAGATCTAAATTCGGGGGCCGCTACCCATCTAGGGTCGCGCGGCTCGGTGATGTAGAACCATCCTGATTAGCATCCCTTGATGGTTTCCACGAAGGCACCCTCGAGCCAGACGACGTTGGGTATCTTACCCAACATGGCGCCTCCGCACTCCGCTTGAGTGCCCTTCACCACCTTCGGCTTGACACTGAAGGTCTTGAGCCACAAGCCGAAGTGAGGCTGGATGCAGAGGAAGGCCTCGCACACGACAATAAATGCCAAGATGTTGAGGATGAAGTTTGGCGCCAGATCGTGGAAATCCAGGCCGTAATAGTACATGAGCCCCCGAAGAAAGGGATGCAATGGGAAGCCCAGTCCACGGAGCAAGTGGGGAAGGAATACGACCCTCTCATGGGGCCTGGGGGTGGGGATGAGCTGCCCCTCGTCGGGCAGCCGGTGCGCGATGTCGCCAGATAGATATCCGGCGCTGCGCAGTCTTTCGATGTGCCCCTCCGTAACGGAGGAGGTCATCCACTTGCCTCCCGCTCCAGACATGACTGGGGAAGGTTGAGACGAGATGTGCGGGCTTGGGCGCTGGAGCTCGAGTGCGCGGAGGTGGATAAGCAAAGGATGCAGAAGGCGTAGGTATAAGGGTGGATCCTAATCCCCTTATATATGGGCGGACGAAGTCTATGCGTCCCCACCGGCCTGGTAAAACTCGTTTATCTCCCAAGCGCCACCATCAATGGCGCGGTTGGGTTACCCACATCCGTATTGATGAGAATCCCGGGATAAGGGGGAACACGATCTCTGCTTCGACAAGACGTGCCAAGGAAACCGCTTCGCTAAATGCGCTGAGGCGGTAAAGTAAAAAACGATTCAAGTAAGGGCTTGGTAGTGGTGTGATGTCATGCCATGAAAAACGTCAGCAGATTGAACTTGTGTATATATTATTCTCTCTACGTGGAATGTGGAATTTATTTTGCAGAGCCGAACACTATCCTGGTGTTCACAATCTTCTATGAATTATTCGGAGGAGGAACCCGCCTTGCAATGCTGAACAATATGTGCACCGGACTCATCGTCATTGAAGCCTGGTTCAGGGGCTACTGAGGGAGTCCTGGATTAGGGGGTGTCCGGATAGCCGGACTGTCATCATCAGCCGGACTATCATCGTCAGCCAGACCCCAAGACTATGAAGATACAAGATTGAAGACTTCGTCCCATGTCCGGATGGGACTTTCCTTGGTGTGGAAGGCAAGCTTGGCGATACGGATATGTAGATCTCCTACCATTGTAACCGACTCTATGTAACCCTATCCCTCTCTGGTGTCTATATAAACCGGATGGCTTTAGTCCGTAGGACACAACAACAACCATTACAACAATCATACCATAGGCTAGCTTCTAGGGTTTAGCCTCCTTGATCTCGTGGTAGATCTACTCTTGTAATACCCACATTATCAATATCAATCAAGCAGGACGTAGGGTTTTACCTCCATCAAGAGGGCCCGAACCTGGGTAAAACATCGTGTCCCTTGTGTCCTGTTACCATCCGCCTAGACGCACAGTTCGGGACCCCCTACCCGAGATCCGCCGGTTTTGACACCGACACCTGGTACCGAACGTACGACACCTCCGCGATCTGCACACATTCAGCTCGGTGACGTCCCACGAACTCATAATCCAGCAGAGTGTCGAGGGAGAGCTTCGTCAGCACGAGGGCGTGATGACAGTGATGATGATGCTACTGACGCAGGGCTTCGAGTAAGCACTACGATGATATGACCGCGCTGGATTATGTTGGAGGGGGGCACCGCACACGGCTAAGAGATCAATGATCAACTTGTGTGTCTATGGGGTGCCCCTCCTCGTATATAAAGGAGTGGAGGAGGGGGAGGGCCGACCCTCTATGGCGCGCCCTGGAGGAGTCCTACTCCCACCGGGAGTAGGATTCCCCCCTTCCCTAGTTGGACTAGGAGAGAAGGAAGGGGGAGAGAGGGAGGAAGGAAAGGGGGGCTGCCCCCCCCCCCCCACCCAATTTGGATTCGGCTTGGGGGCGTGACCTCCACCTGGCCGCCTCCTCCTCTCTCCCACTATGGCCTAATAAGGCCCATATACTTCCCGGGGGGTTCCCGTAACCTGCGGGTACTCCGGTATATGCCCGAACTCACCCGGAACCATTCCGATGTCCAAAAATATGCTTCCAATATATCAATCTTCATGTCTCGACCATTTCGAGACTCCTCGTCATATCCGTGATCACATCCGGGACTCCTAACTACCTTCGGTACATCAAAACACATAAACTCATAATACCAATCATCGTCGAACGTTAAGCGTGCGGATCCTACGGGTTCGAGAACTATGTAGACATGACCGAGACACGTCTCCGGTCAATAACCAATAGCGGAACATGGATGCTCATATTGGTTCCTACATATTCTACGAAGATCTTTATCAGTCAAACCGCATAAAAACATAAGTTGTTCCCTTTGTCATCGGTATGTTACTTGCCCGAGATTCGATCAATGGTATCTCAATACCTAGTTCAATCTCGTTACCAAAAAGTCTCTTTACTCGTTTCGTAATACTTCATCCCGCAATTAACTCATTAGTCACAATACTTGCAAGGCTTATAGTGATGGATATTACCGAGAGGGCCCAGAGATACCTCTCCGAAACACGGAGTGACAAATCCTAATCTCGATCTATGCCAACCCAACAAACACCTTCGGAGACACCTGTAGAGCACCTTTATAATCACCCTTTTACGTTGTGACGTTTGGTAGCACACAAAGTGTTCCTCCGATATTTGGGAGTTGCATAATCTCATAGTATGAGGAACTTGTACAAGTCATGAAGAAAGCAGTAGCAATGAAACTGACACAATCATATTGCTAAGCTAACGGATGGGTCATGTCCGTCACATCATTCTCCTAACGATGTGATCCCGTTCATCAAATGACAACACATGTCTATGGTTAGGAAACATAACCATCTTTGATTAACGAGCTAGTCAAGTAGAGGCATACTAGGGACTATAAGTTTTGTCTATGTATTCACACATGTACTAAGTTTCCAGTTAATGCAATTCTAGCATTAATAATAAAAATTTATCATGATATAAGGTAATATAACTAACAACTTTATTATTGCCTCTAGGGCATATTTCCTTCAATATGTAGTATATTATCTTCATCTTAGATGAATATATGATATATTTATAATGTCGATCTGATGTTGTCTGCATTTTTTTCCTTCACAGGTAAAAAAATGCACCACTATTTTGTTTTTTACATTGTAGTAAATGGGTTGTTTGTAGAGATGGGGTGTGTTGATTGTATACAATTCAAAATAGTGGGCAAACGAAATACACTATTCATTTCATTTTTTGGAAACACTAACGCCCACACCTGTGGGCGTTAGCCAACTCGCTCACACGCATCGATCGTCGTCGATTTCCTTTTGCATGAATCTTGGCACGAAGCTGTTGATTTTGTGTGCCACGTAGGACAAGTCACATGTGTGGCGTGTAATAAGAGAGTTTGCCCGCACGCCGTTTCCCTCCGAGGTCAGCGGTTGTGAGTCGGGGCGTGTAGTGGAACTGCCGTCGCGCCCGCACGCCACACCCATCTTCGGTTGTCGTCTCCCACGTCTCGCCACTTCCGTCTCCCCTCGTGGTTCAGTTTACTCCCCTCCCAATTCATTACTCCCCAACCCACCCCTTTCACACTAGTTGCATTCTATTGCAAGGAGAAACCGAGAGGAGAAGGAGATGGCGGTGGCGGAAGAGTCGACCACATTCATGGCCGTTGGTGGGGCTCGTCGGACTAGAGCGTTGTGGCCGGAGAGCCGCAAATTGAAGGTAAGGCTCCCTCCTGTGCTCACATTTCCTGCCTGCGATTTTGTGCCCCCCCTCCCTTTATGCTCAATTTCCGCTCGAGTTTCCTCGAGATTCCGGTCAATTCATGGTGCTCCGGCGTCCCCATCAGCGATGGAGTCACGTGCTTGCCATCTAGGGCGGCATTGCGCAGTTTCATCACCGCTGCGGCGACAGTCATGCCGGTGTGGGCCAAATCCGTCCCCGTCCCCGTCCGCAGGCAAATCTGTTGTTTGCCTTGCGATTGAGCATGCGATTTTTCCAGATGTTAGTTATGATTTGCGTCGAAATGCTATGGCCATCAGTGTAGGCAGTATTTTGTTTGTTAAATTTCAAGGTATGATAGTTGCGAATGAACCCTAGATCTAGGTAGTTGCAGTTCAAAGTGTAGGATAATCATAGCCATGGCATTTTCAACAATTATCATCACTGATGGCAACTAATTTGCTGATCAACCGTGTCAATTGCCACGAATATGCTTTCCATGTGGCAACTATTTTTGTGAACACACTATGTTGTTGCCATGCCACTGTCATCACTGATGGCAACTAATTTCCTCATCAAGTATGTCAGTTTCCACGAATATGCTTTACATGTGGCAACTAAATTTATGAACACACTATGCCTATTGCCATGCCACTATCATCACTGATGGTGACTAATTTCCTGATCAGTCGTGTCAGTTTTGCCACTAACATGCTTTCCATGTGGCAACTAATTTTCTGAACACACTATGTCTTTTACCATGCCATATCTAGGACAATGGCACATTCACTATACAATAGACTCAGTTTGCATTTGCCATTGTGATACCTGAACATTTTTTGAGTGCATTACATGGCAACTCATTCTTATGTGAGGCCAGGGTGTGAGTTGCCACATTACATGTTGTGTAGTGGAAGTTGTCTGCCTTTTTTCAAGTGCCTTGTGTTTTGACACGGCAACTTTGAACCTAGTACATTTGCTGCTTGTGAATACATGGCAACTCATTTTTATGTGATGCCATGGGTGTGAGTTGCCTTATTACATGCTGTGAAGTGGAAGTTGTGCGCCCTTTTTTTGGAGTGCCCTGTGTTTAACATGGCAACTTGAACATTTTTAAAGTGCCTTATGTTTTGCACATTTTTATGAAGCCAATGTGTTTAGTTGCCACATTTCATGTTCGACGGTCCTAGGGGGGAGGGGGTGGGTGTTCCTATGATGCGCCTCGATTGCCACTTTCAAATGAGCCAATATGGCAAGAAGATTATGCTAGATGGCAACTACTTCCTTCAGAAGCACATACACGTCCAGTTGCCATGTTTTTGCAATTGCTTTTCCATTTTGATTATTTTTCCGCCTTTTTGCGCATGTTCATCACATGGCAATTACTTCCCTCTTCAAAATGCATAAACCTTGGGCCAACCATTTGAGTTTTCATTTTTTTTGTTCATCGAAGATATCGAGTGAAATTAATTTATGCATTTCTTTCCGTATCCGTCGGCTGTGTTTTCATTCCACCCTAACATGTGTTTTGTTCTTATTGCAGCACAATGGCTCGTGGAGACCATCAAGATGATGATGATGACTTCATGGATGCACCGCAACAGAATCGCGCGACTGGTCAGGCAAAAGATGGCGAAGAGGTCACTTTCCACCCCCATATGTTTTCAAAGTCACATTGTGTTTTCAATCTTCATTTAGAACTAAATTTTTCATGACATTGAACATGGCAACAAATGATCCTTTTTCTGTTATGCAGAAGAAGAAACGTCATTGCAATAGGGCTTCGCATGAACGCCTGACCATTTTGAACGATGGATTTACTGATGAGCAGAAGGGAGCTGCCGGTGAGATGGGGATGCAGGCTTTGATGGATGTTCGTCGCAAGAACCTAGTGAACCCTGTGTGCAACTGGCTCGGTGAGATTGATGATCCTGCCTCCAGAGAATTTGTGATTCCGGGACGGGGAAGACTGCCTTTGGATGAGGACTCGGTGTTCTGCACTTTGGGTGTGCCCTGCGGAGAAATCAAAGTCCCATATGATGTGAACAATAAGATTAAGGAAGGCTTGTTCCCCCGTTTGTTTCTTGGGGTGTCAACCATGCCGAATATGACTGTGCTGGCAACTTCGCTAGAGGGCATGACAACCCATGGCGAGGTATTTAAGCTGAAGCTGCTCATGTACTTGATCTCAGCTGTCTTTGCGCCTAGCACATCTCTCCGCCAAATGCTTCCCCATCCTGGTGAATGCTCTTTCTCTACTTATTTTTTCTGTTCAATTTTTTTGATTTTGATGTCATATGGAAGCTAGTCATTGCCAGTTTTTTATGCTTTCATTTGAATGTTGATGCGGCAACTTTTTTTGTCCTGAACTTTGTGTTGTGCAGGCGAAGCTGAAAGACGTGAAGAAAATGAATTGGTGTAAATTCATCGCTGACTTCCTGCATGATGCATTCTCAAACAAGATGTACCAGAAGGGTTGTCACCTGCACCTAATGGTATTCCCCCCCCCCCCACTCTTTTGCAAATACTCTTATCACGGTTCATTGATTTTCCTAAATCAACATCACAACTGTTGATGAGTGTGAACCGTAAAATATCGTGCATGGCAACCGTACAAGATCGTGCATGGCAACCCTTTGTTTCATTTTTTATGTGAATCTTTTACATGCAAAAGTGACTTTTGTTTAATACATGGCAACTGTAGTTGTTGCCTACAAGGCAATAGCATTTTTCAACAACACAAAAAAGTGTTCATTTCATACATTCAATCCTTTTTTATATAATCTGCATGACAACGATGATGCTGAGGTGGTGGCAGCTACTAGCATAACAAGATGGCAACTGTCAACAAAGCATGATGGCAAATAACATAGATAGATGGCAAATCTTTTTCTTCATTCTCTTCAACTTGATGACTCGAGGAAACTACATAAGCTTCCTTTTCACCATAGCATGATTGCAACTGACATAGCTTCCTTTTTTATTATGTATACCAACATTTTTCAACAACACAAAAAATGTTTCATTTCATACATTCATTATCTCTTATACAATCTGCATGGCAACTATGATGCTGATCTGGTGGCAACTACCAGTATAACAAGATGGCAACTGCCAACACAAGCATGATGGCAACTAACATAGATAGATGGAAAATCCTTTCTTTTCATTCTCTTCAACTTGATGACTGAAGAAAACTACATAAGCTTCTTTTTTCACTATAGCATGATTGAAACTGACATGGGTTCCTTTTTTATTCTGTATACCAGCTCATGTACGTCGATGCTCTTGACTTTACCAGGATAGGAGGCCCGCCGCCTGCACATAAGTTTGATGTCTCTGCGTGGACGAACGCTGCTATCAAGGTTGTGCTTGCCTAAGACAGGATAACCGATACGAAATATGGAAAACTGCAGGTTAGTTCTGCCTTATTTCTTGCACGGCATTCTTCAATTTCGGATGTTGCATAACATGTGAAAAATCGCCGTACGGCAATCATTTATGGCTAACAAGAGATAAATACCTTTGGAAACCATGGTTGTCTGCACATGGCAACCATGTCTGACCCCATATGGCAACTCCGCCATCCATGTCGAAACTCCTTTTTTATTTTCTCTTTTTTGCAATACATGAATTGTTAGTCACTGCACCTTATTTCCCTCTCACATCTTAGTTGTTTTTTTCTGGTTACCAGCTGATGGCCAAGAATGCTATAGACTACAGTGTGTTTAGTGGGCCACAAAACTTTGGCAAGTGGATGGATGTGCATTTAGCTCCATCTTGTCCTACTGAGGTAATCAAGGACGTTTATTTTGTTTTTTGAAATTGTTTTTCTCTTTGCATTTTTGATATATATCTTATGGTTGTTTTGGTTTTTTTGTTCTTATGCACTTGACTCTAATATCTTTGATTTTTGCTACTTTTTTCTTTTGTGCTCAGGCGAGGGCACCTGTTGAGCATCTAGTTGGGCAGTTTGCCTCCGGCATGACCAGCTTGCTTAGGAAGTTGGTTGAGGGTTGGACGACACTTAATCGCTCCGACAGTGATGCGGTTGCGAGGCAGTTCACATCATTCGTTGAAGAACGGACACATCGACCAACTGGTTGCCGTGGTCGGTACGACTACAACAGCTCACAGGAGCTTCTCGACACGCAAGATAATCTAGATGGAGACGCGGGTCTCGACAAGGACGATGGCGATGACATGGAGAATGTGCAACATGCAACCGACGAAGATGAACATGGTGAAGTTCGTGTAGGTGGTACGAAGGATAAGGCTGCACTAGATGTCCCTCCAGCAGAGGAAGTAGTTGAACAAACAGTTGTGGGAGACATGGGGGTGTCGCCATCAAAGAGGGGCAGAGCTCCAGAGGATGTTGGGCAGGGCTCTGTTGGCAAGAGGTCTAGGACCGATCCCGTAGCTGCTAGGAGGAGGTTCGGCATCTATTAAGTGTTTTGTTTGTCTCTCTTTTCAATAGACTGACCCTCTTTTTCATTGTTTTGCTAAGTGCGGCATGATTTTTGTGTCTCACACTTGGTATCCTTTTTTGCCATATTTTCTACGTGCAGCAAGGCGACAACTGGTGGACGAGCAGTTGAGAAGAAACAAGCACCAACGCCAACCCACGCTTCTGCTCGATTGAACAAGGGTGCTCCCACTATTGGTGACACCACTTCCACTAGGTCGTATCCTTGTACGTCGACGTCAAACACCGGTGATCCTGTGGTGTTGGAATACTTGAGGAAGACAAGCAAGAAGTAGGTTCTCCCTATTTTTGTATTTGTCATAGTGCTTCTTTTGTTTGATTCATTCTAGATCATACACAACTTTTTCAGTTGATACATTTATGCGGCAACTACCCGTCTGCTTTTCATTGCAGCTGTTTAGTTTGCCATATGGGCTACTGCCATCAGTCCCACATGGCAACTTCTTATTTTTTTCTCATGATTTATTTTTTTGCTTCATGGCAACTCCTGTTTGTACTCCATGGCAATTGCTAACTAGGTCACATGGCAATTATTATACCACTCATATGGAAACTAGCAGCTCTCCACTAGCTTCTACCCCCCGACATTTGTCTTGTGTGCTCATCCATACCTTGTTCTCAAATGGCAGCTCCGGCACATCACACATTTTTCCATTTTTAAATATGACTACCATGGCAACTATTTTTGTTCAAATTTTCATACTCTTCATGCGCTTTCTTGCAGGGTGAAGAAGACTACTACATGCGTGACCAAGCAGAACCGTAGAGACCCACTCGAACGCATTCATTCAAAGCTGTCAACAAGTGGCAACTTAGATGTTCATGAGGCGCCAGTCGAGAAAACTATTGTTGCACCGTCCACTGTTCCCACCAGCTCTGATGCAAGCGGCTGACCATCTCCGCCGATTGAAGATGTGCAGGCTACAACAACAAGCATCCGTACATCTGGGAGTGATGAGTCAGTATCTGCCAGGACTGGCGAGATATTGCCCACTCTGCTGGTAATGAGGGATGCTACTGTGACCCCTGCCACCCGATCAGCAAGTGTTGAAGTGGATGCTCCCGATATCAACCTAGGCAAGGAAGATTCCTGCTCATCTGATACGGATTCCAAGAACGTGGTTGCTGGTACTTATGCATCCACAAAAGAAGGGGCTACGACGACAATTCAGAATGAGATGCCATCCACAGGTGAGACTCATGGCACAACAGCTCCAGCTTCTGGTGGCCGAGAGGTTACTACGGTGACCGTTGCGCGAGTTGGTCTTCCACCTAGGCGTCGTAGCCCCCGCAAGCAACCTGCAGACATACCCAATGCACCAGATGTAGCTAGGAGCAGCAGAGATGACTCGGGTTATGTGCCTGCTTCCACACTGTTCCCACCACCTACCAAAAGCAATGTTATGGAGAAAACGGAAGTCCGGGGTACGACTAACGGAGGTGAACGTCTGGAGCAGACTGCGTCTCTCACCACCGTGGAGAACCCTAGCTTAAATCTGCGCACTTCTAAGCTCCCAGTCAACATTGGTGTCCCGTACAACCCAAACAAGAAGATTGGCAAGAAAGCTGTGGATGACACCGCTGGCAGCACGCCCCGCCCTACTAATAAGCCTGATGATACTTCAGCAGATGAGGCAGAAATGTTTGTTAATCTGTCACCCCTGGATTCTGCCGGACATCTCATTCGCGGTCCGGCTGGCAGGGAGGAGAGGCACCCAATGGCCTTCACCCCACCGAGCTGTATCCTTGGCATTGATCGCAGTCAAGATGAACCAGTGGCGCAAGATCCTCTGCTAGTTGCCTTTGCTTTCCCGGTAGGCATGGCCCCAATGATGGCGCAGCCAATGGCTGAGGGCAGGAAGGCTGTGAAGTTTGCAGAGCCGATAGTTCAAGGTACATTTTTTGCGTGTTTATCATTTTGGTTTCTACATTTTTTTAGTCTGACGTTTGTGACAAGCTTTTTTTGTTTGTCACTGGTGATGGCAAATCTGATCTGATGCACATGGCAGCTGGAGTTGCTGCAACATGGCACCTACAGTTTGTTGCCATGTTGCAATTCCATTCGCCAAGCACATGGCAACTGGAGTTGTTGCAACATGGCAACTTCAGTTCAATGTACTTGGCAACTGTAGTTGTTGCCACATGGCAACTGCAGTTGTTGCCACATGGCAACTATAGTGCACTACACAAGGCAACTGGAGTTGTCTCTACATGGCAACTCACTATTTTTTGCACCTACATTTCATATTCTGCATCCTTTTTTCACAATAACTTGTTTGTTTCCAAGTATCCTAACCCACTATTTCGATCCTTGCAGCCACCCCTGATGAGATTTCGACGTCACTTGATGCCGCTTACCGCAGGATTGAGGATGAAGCATTGAATAGGAGGTCCTCACGGGGTCAGGGCAATCAAGTTCTAACGTGCCTGCTGAGTCGGTATCCGAAGATACCATTAGAAGCGCCACCCCTGGATCTGTGAGGCAGCATATGGTATTTCACACACCTCCTATGGATGACTATGAGCCCGAAGTCAAGGCCACAAAGGAGCAGAACCAGCTGTATGATATTGTCAAGCGTTTTGGAAACGCGAGGTCCAGCAGCAAGCACATGAAGGAGCTGAAAGCGTAACGTCCACACCACATAACCCCTCACTTTCTTTTCTCTTATTTTTTTCTTTGCTATTCCAGCCATGCTTTGTTTATGTTTTATTTTTTATTTTAATTAGTAGACATGATTCTTTCATCTTATATCATTTTCATACATCTCATGTTTGGATAGAACCAAAGTCATACAATGTGATGCGACATACGTCGACCTGGGTGATCTTGCCGAGTCTGTGAGGCCACTTGGCAAAATGTCAAAGAATGTAGTTGCGTGTGGGATTGAATTCATCAACAGGCATATGGATATTGGTCCCGACAAAACGATCATGCAGTACAGTGTGACCTGCAAAGTATGGGATGGTGACTTCCACCATAAAATCCCGAGGAAGTTTGCCACGCATGGTGATTTCAAGCTCACACTGAAGAAATGCGTGGGTGTTCCTTCTTGTTTGCACATCTTTTTTTCCCATGCTATGTTTTGTTAGTAGCTATGCTTCACACTTTGGGCTACATACTGTTTTGTGACAGATGTTTCATGTGGCAACAGCTGCCATGCAAACTAAGTTTGACTGTTTTTAATGCAAATTATGTGGCAACTTGAATTAAAATATTGGGCAACTTTGTTCATACATGGATGGCAACTTCTTTTAATTACACACGGAAATAAACATTCTTTGTGGGCGTATCTTTGGTCACTTGCTGCTTTGTCATTCATGTACCTCTTACTGCATCCGGCAATATCTTTACATAATCATTTTTCCAACTACATCATTGTTGTTTTTGATGTGAAATTTGCTTTTTCTTTTCCTTTTATTTTACTTGCAGGTATTGTTTCCCATGTTCCAGGAGCTTGCACTGCATGACCCATGATATGTCTCCATCGTATCTATAATGTTTGATTGTTCCATGCCAATATTCTTCAACTTTCACATACTTTTGGCAACTTTTTATACTATTTTTGGGACTAACATATTAATCCAGTGCCCAGTGCCAGTTCCTGTTTGTTGCATGTTTTATGTTTCACAGAAACCCAATATCAAATGGAATCCAAATGGGATAAAAACGGACGGAGAATTATTTTGGAATATTTGGGATTTTCCGGAGGAAGAATCAACGCGAAACAGTGCCCGAGGTGGCCGACAGGGGGCACGCCCACCCCCCTGGGCACGCCTGGCACTCTCGTGGGCCACCAGTAAGGCAGTTGATGCTCTTCGTTTGCCGCAAGAAATCTAATTTTACGAGAAAAATCTGGGCGAAAGATTCACCCCAATCGGAGTTACGGATCTCCAGATATAAAGGAAACGGTGAAGGGACAGAATCTGAGAACACAGAAACAGAGAGATAGATCCAATCTTGGAGGGGCTCTCGCCCCTCCCACGCCATGGGAGCCAAGGACCAGAGGGGAAACCCTTCTCCCATCTAGGGAGAAGGTCAAGGAAGAAGAAGAATAAGGGGGGCTCTTCCCCCCTTGCTTCCGGTGGCGGCGGAATGCTCCGGGGGCCATCATCATCACCATGATCTTCACCAACACCACCGTCATCTTCACCAACATCTCCATCACCTCCCCCCCTCTATCTACAGCGGTCCACTGTCCCGCAACCCGTTGTACCCTCTACTTGAACATGGTGCTTTATGCTTCATATTATTTTTCAATGATGTGTTGCCATCCTATGATGTCTGAGTAGATTACCGTTGTCCTATTGGTGGTTGATGAATTGCTATGATTGATTTAATTTTCTTGTGGTTATGTTGCTGTCCTTTGGTGCCCATCATATGAGCGCGCGCATGGATCACACCATAGGGTTAGTTGTATGTTGATAGGACTATGTATTGGAGGGCTAAAGTGACAGAAGCTTCAACCTAGCATAGAAATTGATGCATACGGGATTGGAGGGGGACCAATATATCTTAATGCTATGGTTGGGTTTTACCTTAATGAACGTTAGTAGTTGCGGACTGCTTGCTAATAGTTCCAATCATAAGTACATAGAATTCCAAGTCAGGGATGACATGCTAGCAGTGGCCTCTCCCACATAAAACTTGCTATCGGTCTAGTAACGTAGTCAATTGCTTAGGGACAATTCCACAACTCCTACCACCACTTTTCCACACTCGCTATATTTACTTTATTGCATCTTTATCTAAACAGCCCCTACATTTTATTTACGTGTTCTTTATTATCTTACAAACCTATCCTATCACACCTACAAAGTACTTCTAATTTCATACTTGTTCTAGGTAAAGCGAACGTCAAGCATGTTTAGAGTCATATTAGTGGCCGATAGGACTTGAGAGAGTACTAGTTCTACCTTTAGCTCCTCGTTGGGTTCGACACTCTTACTTATCGAAAGAGGCTACAACTATCCCGCATACTTGCGGGTTATCAAGACCTTTTTCTGGCACCGTTGCCGGGGAGTCATACTGTGGGGTGAATATTCTCGTGTGTGTTTGTTTGCTTTATCACTAAGTAATTTTTATTTGCTGTTCTAAGTTGTTCTCTATCTTTAGTTATGGATATGGAATGCAAAATACCAAAAAAATTAGGTGTACTTGCTACTCATGGAGATGGGGTAACTCCTAAAACCCTAGATTCTCATTATGTGAAAGATATTATGTACTACTTTGATAATTATGAGAAAACCCCATTCAACTTTATAATGGGAGACATGTTGGATCAACGTGAATACTTTAGGGATTATCGCTCGACACAAAAAGGGAAACTATTATGGGATCAATTTATTATGTTGCGTTGGTATGCCCGGGATCTATGCTTGAGATATGATATTACTTGTTGCTCTAGGATGAAGGCTCCACACCTTCCCTTTTCATGCAAATTTAATGATAATGAAACCTTAGCTTCTTATGCTAATGGTATATATTATTACTATGATGTGGAACAAATAGAAGAATTTGTTGCTTTTAAGGCTGCTTATGAAATTGAATCTTTGTTTGAAAAGTATGAAGCTTTAGATGATGATGTTTATAGGCCTGAAAACCTTGCTATACTTAGATATTGCTATGAAAATTATGAATACAATTACTATATTAATGCATTTATTGAGAAAGTCCCCGCTGTCCAAGAAGAGACTAATATTTTGCAGGAAGCTATGGAAGAAGAAATTGATGAAAGTGTGAGCTCATTGGATGAAAAAGATGATGAGGAGAGCGAAGAACAAAAGGAGGAAGAGCGGATTGATCACCCGTGCCCACCTTCTAATGAGAGTAACTCTTCAACTCATACATTGTTTAATTCCCATTCGTGCTTACCGAAGGATGATTGCTATGATGATTGCTATTATCCCGTTGATTCTCTTGAAATATCCCTTTTTGATGATGCTTGCTATGCTTGTGGCCAAGATGCCAACATGAATTATGATTATGGAGATGAACTTGCTATAGTTCCTTATGTTAAACATGAAATTGTTGCTATTGCACCCACGCATGACAGTCCTATTATCTTTTTGAATTCTCCAAACTACACTATATCGGAGAAGTTTGTGCTTATTAAAGATTATATTGATGGGTTGCATTTTACTACTACACATGATGATTTTGATAGATATAATATGCATGTGCTTGCTTCTCCTAGTTGCAATTATTATGAGAGAGGAACTATATCTCCACCTCTCTATGTTTCCAATATGATAAAATTGCAAGAAATTGTTTATACTATGCATTGGCCTTTACTATGTGTGCATGAATTGTTCTTTTATGACATGCCGATGCATAGGAAGAGAGTTAGACTTCATTGTTTCATGATATATGTTACTTTGTGCTCACTACTAAATTACAAATCATTTTTAATTAAAATTGGCTTTGATATAGCTTGGGATCCGGGTGGATTCATTACTTGAGCACTAAATGCCTAGCTTAATGGCTTTAAAGAAAGTGCTGCCAGGGAGATAACCCGGAAGTTTTAGAGAGTCATTTATTTCTGTTGAGTGCTTTTATATAGTTTAAAAACAAAAAAATAAAGAGGGGAACCTAAAAACTTTTCAAAAAGGAAAGTGAAAGTGAGAAAGACAAGCATTGTTGAAGTGGAAGAGCTCCTTGAACTTTGTTCATGCTCACGGAAAATTTGTGAATCTTGATTACAGAAACTTTTCATCAAAAATAATTACCCCCTTGTACAATTCCATTGTATTATAAAAATAATGTGCTAAGGTTTGCCTTTAGGATGTTTACAATGCTTGTTGGTTTGTACGGTGCAGGACAGAAACTTTGGCTGTAGTGCGCGATTTTAAATTTTTAACTGGAACGTCAATTGGTTCTGATTCCTTTTGAACTGTCTTGCTATACAAATTGTTTATTTTTTATAATTTTGGTATTATTTTTTGGGGTACCAGAAGTATGGTGGATGTTCAGATTTCTACAGACTGTTCTGTTTTTGACAGATTCTGTTTTTGATGCATAGTTTGCTTGTTTTGATGAATCTATCAATTTATATCAGTGGATTAAGCCATGAAAAAACTATTACAGTAGACACAATGCAAAAACAAAATATGAATTGGTTTGCTACAGTACTTAGAGTAGTGATTTGCTTTATTATACTAACGGATCTTACCGAGTTTTCTGTTGAAGTTTTGTGTGGATGAAGTGTCTAATCGGGGAGGTCTCGATATGAGGAAAAGGAAGAGAGGCAAGAGCTCAACTTGGGGATGCCCGAGGCACACCAAGTAAATATCCAAGGAGACTCAAGCTTCTAAGCTTGGGGATGCCCCAGAAGGCATCCCCTCTTTTTTCAACAAGTATCGGTTTGTTTTCGTATTTGTTTCGTTTATGCATTATGTGCAAATCTTGGAGCGTATTTTGCATTTAGTTTTCATTTTTATTCTATGCACCATGCTGGTATGAGATAGTCCTTGGTTGATTTATAGAATGCTCATTGCACTTCACTTAAATCTTTTGAGTATGGCTTTATAGAATGCTTCATGTGCTTAACTTATAACATTTGAAGTCTAGATTGCCTGATTCTCTTCATATAGAAAACCGCCATTTGTAGAATGCTCTTTTGCTTCACTTATATTTGTTAGAGCGTGGGCATATCTTTTGTAGAAAGAACTAAACTCTCTTGCTTCACTTATATCTATTTAGAGAGATGATAGGAATTGGTCATTCACATGGTTAGCCATAAAATCCTACATAAACTTGTAGATCGCTGAATATGACATGTTTGATTCCTTGCAATAGTTTTGCGATATAAAGGTGGTGATATTAGAGTCGTGCTAGTTGAGCAATTGTGAAATTGAGAAATACTTGTGTTGAGGTTTGCAAGTCCCGTAGCATGCACGTATGGTGAACCGTTATGTAACGAAGTTGGAGCATGAGGTGCTCTTTGATTGCTTTCCTTATGAGTGGCAGTCGGGGACGAGCGATGGTCTTTTCCTACCAATCTATCCATCTAGGGGCATGCATAGTAGTACTTTGCTTTTAGGGCTAAGTAGACTTTTGCAATAAGTATATGAGTTCTTTATGACTAATGTGAGTCCATGGATATCCGCACACTCACCCTTCCACTTTGCTAGCCTCTATTGTGCCGTGCAACTTTCGTCGGTATCATGAACCCATTATTTACCTTCCTCAAAATAGCCACCATACCTACCTATCATGGCATTTCCATAGCCATTCCGATATATATTGCCATGCAACTTCCATCATCATCATATACATGACTTGAGTATTCATTGTCATATCGCTTTTCATGGTCATAAGATAGCTAGCATGATGTTTTCATGGCTTGTCTGTTTTTTTTATGTCATTGCTATGCTAGATCATTGCACATCCCGGTACACCGCCGGAAGCATTCATATAGAGTCATATCTTTGTTTGAGATATCGAGTTGTAAGTAAATAAAAGTGTGATGATCATTATTATTAGAGCATTGTCCCAGTGAGGAAAGGATGATGGAGACTATGATTCCCCCACAAGTCGGGATGAGACTCTGGACTTTATGAAAAATAAAAGAGGCCAAAGAAGCCCAAATAAAAAAAAGAGGCCAAAGAAGCCCACCAAAAAGAAAAAAAGAAAAAGGGAAATAAAATAAAATAAAAAAATGAGAGAAAAAGAGAGAAGGGGCAATGTTACTATCCTTTTACCACACTTGTGCCTCAGATTAGCACCATGTTCTTCATATAGAGAGTCTCTTGAGTTATCACTTTCATATACTAGTGGGAATTTTCATTATAGAACTTGGCTTGTATATTCCGATGATGGGCTTCCTCAAACGCCCGAGGTCTTCATGAGCAAGCAAGTTGGATGCACACCCACTTAGTTTCCAGTTTGAGCTTTCAAACACTTATAGCTCTTAGTGCATCTGTTGCATGGCAATCCCTACTCACTCACATTGATATCTATTGATGGGCATCTCCATAGCCCGTTGATACGCCTAGTTGATGTGAGACTATCTTCTCCCTCTTTTTGTCCTCACAACCACCATCTTTTACCACCATTGTGCTATGTCCATGGCTTGCGCTCATGTATTGCATAAGAGTTGAAAAAGCTGAAGCGCGTTAAAAAGTATGAACCAATTGCTCGGCTCGTCATCGGGGTTGTGCATGATGGGAGTATTTTGTGTGATGAAGATGGAGCATAGCCAGACTATATGATTTTTTAGGGATGAGCTTTCTTTGTCTATGTTATTTAGATAAGACATAATTTCTTGGTTGGTATGGTTTAAGTATCATTGTTTTTATGTCAAATGATAGATTATTGCCTTGAATCACTCGTGTCTTAATATTAATGCCATGATTAGACATATGATCAAGATTATGCTAGGTAGCATTCCACATCAAAAATTATCTTTTTTATCATTTACCTACTCGAGGACGAGCAGTAATTAAGCTTGGGGATGCTGATACGTCTCCGTCGTATCTATAATTTTTGATTATTCCATGCCAATATTCTTCAACTTTCATATACTTTTGGCAACTTTTTATACTATTTTTGGGACTAACATATTGATCCAGTGCCCAGTGCCAGTTCCTGTTTGTTGCATGTTTTATGTTTCGCAGATACCCAATATCAAACGGAATCCAAATGGGATAAAAGCGTATGGAGA